>NW_027417165.1:0-55585 GCF_009905375.1 Apium graveolens
AGATACCCATAAGTAACCTTTTCTACTAGTAGATGGACGATTCCCCACTGGTCATCACCCTGGTCTCAATAGGACCTTATGCTGGACTGCCACTCAGCCACTTATGCATTTGATGGACTCCCACTGAGCCACTTACACTATCATGGATGCCCACTGAGCCCATGTTGCTATGCCGACTCAATAGATGGACTTACTTCCCGAACGTTGGGTAAGTAATCAATTCATTTACCAAAACTGCAACCGTGTTGCGAATATAAATACACCACGAGCCGGATCCCTCAGGTTTTGAGCGAGTATTTAAATCCCCTTAAAAAGGAAGATCTTAAATATAAAAATGAGTTTTGGGATCCGCTCTAACTTTTAAAAATCATTTTGAAGACTCGAAAACACTTTATAGAGTGTTTGGAGTAAAGCTGATTTAATGAAGTAAATCAGTCCCCAGAATATTTAGAAAATGACTGAATATTATATTTAAATAATATTCCCATAAAGAATAATCTTATAAAAATAATTGAAGTAGAAGTATTAAAACTTATACTTGAAATGAGTATTAAATAACCAAAGATATACTTATATGAAAGTACTATCTTATTTGAATAATCGAAAATAAGTTTGATTATTTACACCTTATTCTTTAATAAAATAAAGAACAAATCTCAGCAAATAATCGGAGTCATAGATCCTCAAATGAATATTCAAAAATATTCATTAAATAATATAAACTGAGTCATAAGCCCTCGAATGAATATTCAAATAATATTCAGATAATAAAATAAAAGGAGTCATAAGTCCTCGAAGGAATATTCAAGTAATATTCATAAAAAATAAAGTGAGTCATACATCCTCAATTGAATATTCAAATAATATTCATTTAATATAAATGAGTCATACGCCTTCGAATAATATTCGAAATAATATTCAATAATAAAATAAAGTTAAAGTTATCGAATAAACCTTATTCGATTAATAGTTTTGAAAACTATGACCATATATAATATAAGTATATATATATAGATATTTATTATCCATATATACAAAATCTACTCGGGATCCTCGACTCCGGTTTTAGAAAATATTTTCACCCTTTGGGTCCCTGTACTAAGGGTATATGCAAATTACCGCTATCCTCTAGCATAGGTATTATCAACAACATATATATGGAACGAATACGAAACAGGCATGCATATATATACCATAGCAGCATGCTTAAATATATAACAACATTTGCTAATTAACCAACAATGCATCTATCGCAAGATAATGCAAATACATATACTCATCACACAACAGTTATAACGGGTAGAAAACTTGCCTGAGCGACTTGGGGGATAAAAGGCTCGGGACGGAGTCTGGTAACCTATAAACACCAAGTCAGTTGGAATTAAACTAAAGGTCACTTGTAAATCTATACTTTAACTAACTTAGACTCTAACGCTTGTTTTGCGCTTATTGATTCCTTAAGTCACGCGAGTACCCTCGCTCCACCATTTTTAATAAATTAACCATTACGAGTTTTAAAGCGATTCCTTCGCGAGTGTCTTACCAACTGCCTAACACTCTTACCATAATTGTTTCATACATTAATTAACCCTTTTTGGTCTTTAACCTATGTTTCAAAGTAAGGCGAGGGGAAATGATTCGTTCGCGAAACGTCGTTACTTGAAACGGTCGTTTCTCCTAAACCGTACATCGGAATCAAACGAACTACATATCAAAACGAAGCTCGTAACATGAACTATCTAAACATGGCAATGGTCATAATCTAGCAGGGAGTTCTCAGGTCCAAATGTTATGAACAAAAGCAGTCTAAAGTAAATCGAACATTACGACGGCTATGTTTACGCGATTACCAATGTTTAAACTACTCCAATTAACCACCAACCAACTCATAACCATCAATACAACAAAACTTCACCGAAACCATACCACATCAGTCCATAATCTCCAAGGTTTTCAACTCAAACAACCACAATCAAGACCTATGAACTATAATCAAGCTTCAATTACCAAAACACTTCCAAATCAAACCAAACTACTAATAATCACAATCCATGCTTCTCATTTCACAAAACCAACCATTAAACTTACTAACAAATAAAGTAAAGGCTAGGGTTTGAAGTTTATACCTTCCTTGGGAGGTGTTAAGTTGCTAGGAAGCCTTAGGGAGCCTCCTACAAGCTTGATCTTTCCAAAGAAATCAAGAACACAAAGTTAGGCTTTGAAGTTTCTAAAAGTCCGATTTAAAGAACTGTAAAAATGAGGGTCTTACCATGATTATTTGGACGAGACTTGTGAACAAGAGTTGTAGGTCATCTCAATACCTTTCCAATGAGCTATAGAACACAATATTTGAGTGAGAAATTAAGGAGATACAGCAGTTTTAGTGTGCTGGTTCTGTTTTGGCCGAGAGCATGAAGAACAATGCCTTGGTTTCTTTTTGATTTTGATGAAAAATGATTTGCTTGGCTTGGTTGGTTTGATTTTTGTGTTTGTTTTAGTAAATTACCTAGTTGCCCTTGATTTTGTGTGGTTAAAAAGCCACCACATCTCCTTCCTTCCCATGTCATGCTTGTGTCATCCTCATGATGTCATCCTCCCCTCCTTGTCCTCTTCTCATTGGTTGGGTGACATCATCCTCTCTAATCCCTTTGATTAACTTCCTAATTGTTTGCCTAATGACCGCTGATCTGTTATACTGTTCGCTTAACTTTCGTTTTCGTTTATCGTTTGAGGGATCATACCCGGGATCTTATTACTTAGGTTCCCTTAACCTTTCTCAATACATTATATTCCTTTTTATGATCCTCTATTATAATCCTTTAATTTAAATCCTTTTATCCTGTTACCTTATACTCAATTCTTTCCGTATCTATTGAATTTTCGGGAAAAATCAAAGTGTTCGGATTTGGATTCTGACGATCTTTACATACACTTATATCCCATATAAAGTACTAATAAAATCTCAGAATATCCATATCAGAACCCCTATATAGTGTGGCATGAAAAGTTTTCTCATTCAGCAAAATACTATTCATAAGGGTTTCAAAATTTCCCAAAAATTGGGGTTATTACAGTCTCCCCTCCTTAAAAGGATTCCGTCCCGGAATCAGATAGAAAATGAATTGGGATACTTTCTTAGCATTACACTTTCTAACTCTCAAATAAATTTTCCCACATTGTGGTTCTTCCATCAAACTCTGAATAGTTTGATAACCCTTCTCCTAAGCACTTGTTCCCTTTTCACTCTACAACCCTTCCTGGTTGCTCCATATAGGTTACGTCGGGTTGCATATCTATGCGCTCATATGCCCCTATTTATCTGGCATCTAAATTACACTTCCTTAACACTGATACGTGAGACACGTTACGACCTGCTACATGTTCGGGGTTAGGGCTAGCTCCTATGCTATCCTCCCAATACGTCTTAATATATCCAAGGGTCCAACAATTCGTGGACTTAGCTTTCATTTCTTTCCGAACCTCATCCTTCCTTTCCAAGGAAATACCTATAACAACACTAGGTCCCCTATTTCATACTCTTTTTCCTTTCGTGTCAATCAACATACTTATCATGTCCATCTTGGGCTACTACCAGCCGTCCTCTGATTAGATCTATCATATCCTTGGTCCTTTGGACTACTGCGGGTCCGAGCATCTTGCGCTCTACAACTTCATCCTAATATAAGGGAGATCGACTGTAATAACCCCAATTTTTGAGAAATTTTGAAACCCTTATGAATAGTGTTTTTGCTGAACGAGAAAACTTTTCATGCCACGCTATGTAGGGGTTCTGTTATTGATCTTATGGGATATTATTAGTACTCTATGTGGTATATAAGTGTATGTAAAGATCGTCAGAATCCAATTCCGAACACTTTGATTTTTCCCGGAAATCCACAAGATACGGAGAGAATTGAGTATAAGGTAACAGGATAAAAAGGATTTAAATTAAAGGATTATAGGAGAGGATCATAAAAAGGAATATAATATATTGAGAAAGGTTAAGGAAACCTAAGTAATAAGATCCCGGGTATGATCCCTCAAACGATAAACGAGAACGAAAGATAAGCGAACCGTAAAACAAATAAGTGACCAAGAGACAAGCTTGTACAAGAAGCCAGGGATTGTGACATCATCAAACCACAAGGTGTGGACAAGTGGGAGCATTATGACATGTGCAAGGTGACACAAGCATGACATGGGAAGGAAGGAGGTGTGGTGACTTTTAACCACACAAAACCAAGGGCAACTAGGTAATTCACTAAAGCAAACAACAAAAATCAACCAACCAAGCAAATCATTTCATTTCACCAAACAAAACACAAAAATCTCTCTTCTTCTTCTTCATGCTCTCGGGTGCATTTCTTAAAAAATGAAAGTCCAAGCTCCTCCACTTACTATTTAGCAAGGTAATTATCTAAGCTTCCCCATGGATAGTTACATACTTCCTATAAGTTTAAGCTTCTAATTCCAAGCCAATCTTTTTCTATAAATCATGAAAGAAGATGGTGAATAGTGTTTTCAAGAACTAAAATTTGTGTTCTTGAAGTTTTGTTTAGATTAAGCTTGGATAAGGGCTTTAAAGGTGATTCCAAGCCATTCTCTTGATTCTCCACTCTCCAAGGAAGGTATAAACTACAAACCCTAGCTTTAGTTTTGAGTAATTAGGATTGAATGTGTTTGATATAGCATATGTGAAGCATGATGCTTGATTGGTTGAAGTTTGGTTGAGTTTGTAGAGATTAGTTGGTTTTGTTGCATTGTTGGAGTTGTAAATCTTGGTAATTAGTTAAAGAACCTAAGTAAAGCCTTTAGTTCATGTGAGGAATAAGTATAAATGGTTAATGTGGATTTGTTGGGGCTGTTATGATGTGGTTTGGAGGGATATTGGTTGTATGATTGATTTGGGGTTGATTTGTGGTTGGTATTGAATGGTTTAAAATTGGGAAAACGCGTAAACATAGCCGTCGTAACGTCCGATTTTCTTTAGACTGTTTTTGTGCATAACATTAGGACCCGAGAACCCCCTGATAGATTTTGACCATTGCCATGTTTAGATAGTTCATATTACGAGCTTCGTTTTGATATGTAGTTCGTCCGATTCCGATGCACGGTTTAGGAGAAACGACCGTTTCAAGTAACGGCGTTTCGCGAACGAAACTTTTCCCCTCGCCTTACTTTGAAACATAGGTTAAAGACCAAAAAGGGTTAATTAATGTATGAAACATTTATGGTAAGTGTGTTAGGCAGTTGGTAAGACACTCGCGAAGGAATCGCTTTAAAACTCGTAAAGGTTAAATTATTAAAAATGGTGGAGCCGAGGGTACCCGAGTGACTTAAGCAAATCAGTGAGCGCAAAACAAGCGTTAGAGTCTAAGTTAGTTAAAGTATAGATTTACAAGTGATTTTGGTTTAATTCCAACTTACTTGTTGTTTATAGGTTACCAGACTCGTCCCGAGCATTTTATCACCCCAAGTCGCTCAGGCAAGTTTTCTACCCGATATACTGTTGTTGTGATGTAAATATATGTATATGCATTATCTTGTGATAGTGCATGATTGTTATTAGCAAATTTTGCGATATATTGGAGCATGCTGATATGGTATATATGCATGTCTGTTTCGTAATCTGGTTATCTATCTGTTGATTTCAATGCTTATAGTTGCATAATACCTATGCTAGAAATAAGCAAGTAGTTGCGTATACCCTTAGTATAGGGGATAAAAGGTAAACATATTTCTAAACCGGGAGTCGATGTTCCCGAGTATATTATATATATATATATATATATATTTATTTATATATATGGATATAGTTTTTAAAACTATGGATCGAATAAGGTTTATTCGATACCTTTATTTTATTATTTGAATATTATTTGAATATTCATTCGAGGGCTTATGACTCAGTTTATATTATTATTGAATATTACTTGGATATTCATTTGAGGATGTATGACTCCTTTATTTTATGAATATTATTTATAGTATTCATTCGAGGTATTATGACTCCGCTTATTACTTAATAATATTCTTTATTGTATTAAAGAATAAGATGTCGATAATCAAACTTACTTTTGATTATTCAAATAAAGATATTACTTTCGTATAAGTATATCTTTGATTATTTGCTATTCATTTCAAGTATAAGTTTTAATACTTCTACTTCAATTATTTTATAAAGATTATTCTTTATGGGAATATTATTTAAATAATAATATTCAGACATTTTCTAAATATTCCGGGGACTGATTTACTTCATTAAATCAGCTTCACTCCAAACATTCTTAAAAATGTTTTGCGAGTCTTCAAAATGATTTTTTTAAAAGTTAGAGCGGATCCCAAAACTCATTTTTTTTAAGATCCTCCTTTCGAAGGGGATTTAAATACTCGCTCAAAACCTGAGGGATCCGGCTCTGTGGTGTGTTTTATATTCGCAACAAGGTTGCTGTTTTGATAAATGAATTAATTACTTACCCAACACTCGGGAAGTAAAATTCTTGGAACAAGTTAATCCATTAACAGGCATCGCCTGGGAAATATCGGTGAGTTCTCCTTTCCAAATAGATACGACTTCTTGGTGGAGCCGTATCAACAAGTTTCTACTTGGGGAAAGTGGGGACAAGCTTTATGTTTCAGAGTCATGGATTTCATCTGAACTAGGAGTGGCGTAAGTGGCCGAGTAGCGCCGGCCCAGCCTTATTATATTGGCCCAAATGGCCTGGAAGTTCCGCTAAGGCGGTCCATTCCTTAGGAGTTCAGTGTTCGGTTGACAAGTAAATCCGACAGGTTCTCCTCTACATGTAGAAAATGGTGGGGTTGTACTACTACGACTGATCATCGTAAGTGGTCTTCCTGGCGCGGCAAACTCCCGTAATGAGTTCATCATCCAATTGGATAATTTCTGCAACACTACCCAGAGCACTTCGATAGAAAGGCTACGGTTGGGCGATTGTTGAGTGTTGGCAGGGTAAAGTTTTCAAAATGATGTTTACATCAAATGAAGTATCTCGTAACTTCATTTTATTTTGATAATATTTTAAAGATTTAATCTATTCAAATCTTGCCTTATAGTCTCATCTATGTGATGAACTTTTGAAACTAATTATAACTTGAATGGTGGTAGTTCAAGTAGTATTTGGAAAAGATATAAGTATATTGGAGTATTTTGTAACTTCATCTTTTAAACTTATATCTAGTAAATGATTATCTTATGCATGACAAAGATTTTCAGAAAAACGTTGAGACAAGGTTAGATATATGAGATCACCTTGCAACGATATTTTTATACAGTTATACACTGGAATTCTGTGTGTATTATGCATGGAAGAGGACTTCCAATATTTTGAAAAGTATATATGTATATATATATATACTGAATATTTTGCGACTTCATCGCATTAAGATATCAACTTGGTTCATTTCTTTTGACCAAGACTTTCATGAGTACTATGAGAAGGCTCATATACTAGTAAGTATATACTAGTAATTATCTTACACACGATAAAAGATTTTAGTAAGTATCCATTTAGATACTTGTATTATTGTTATCACTATATATTATCTTGCGAGCTGTAAGGCTCACTCTTGCTTTATTTCTTCATCACACAACAACAGTTAGGAGAGATGGCCAGACTCCAGCAGACCCAGCGCAAGCGCGTGGGAAGCGTCCCGCGTCTTCCCGATGATGTTGTAGCTGCTATAGCTGCAGAGGTAGATCTAATATAGTTCAGACCATCTACTTTTGGGAATCAAATTATGTATAATTATAACTTGTGGCAGATAATGGCAATTAACTGTAAATTTATCAAGTAATCATTTTGGGTTGTAATAATTTTAAATTATGGATTCAAAGACTTGTACTTATTTCAATTTCATCTCTGAGACTATAACGGGTTGTGGTGTGTGTTAGTGTGGGGTCACAACATAAGGTTATTATTATTAATTAAGTGAAGTGATATTGTGGAAAGAAAGACCGTGACGACCCGGATCCCCGACCCCGGATCTGGGGGTGTTACAGAAATGGTATCAGAGCTAAACGTTATAAACCTCAGAGATGATGGGACGTTAAGATAATAAGTTCACTAAGATAATAAGAACTCTTGCCAAGTTCATAGTCGGGCTACCTAACGTAGTACTGACAGTTAAAACCCTTATGGGAACCCTTATAAATATCGTGATAGGAGCGTAGTTCGTTATCATATATGGTAGCGGGACTCCGAACCCTGAGGTTGAGGAGAAACAGCGCGATGATGTTTTATTACTCATTGGAGATCAGATTATGGATCTGATAGAGCGTCCTAACGCAGGACCGGATGATGTTGATATTGAGGATGTAGCGGTTGAGGATGTTGTCCTAGAAGGGATAGTTGCCGAGGAGGATCCCATGGAGGATCCTGACGAGATTGGATAAAGGACCACTGATGAATTGATGTCCCTGGTTGGGTCGACTACCAGAGGTAGGATTGGCCGGTCACTACCGGAGGTTCGTTCAAGTTGTAAAGATAGTAGCCCCTTTAACGCGGCTTACTCGTAAGACTGAGAAGTTCGAATGGACAGAGAAATGCGAGAACAGCTTTCAAGAACTGAAGCAGCGGTTGGTGATGGCCCTTATGCTGGCATTGCCGGATGGAAAAGGAGATTTTGTGAAGTGTAGTGACGCTTCGCACAAGGGCTTAGGGTGCGTGCTTATGCAGCACGGTAAGGTAATCGCGTACATGTCAAGACAATTAAGGTAGTATGAAATTCGATATCCCCGCTCATGAGCTTAGGCTCGTGGCAATAGTTTACCCTAAAGATTGGAGGCACTACTTGTATGGAGAGAAGTGCGAGAATTACCTAAGCCATAAGTGCTCTAGTACATTTTTACGTAGAAAGAGCTCAACATATGCCAAAGGAGGTAGTTAGAGCTAATCAAGAATAATGATTGGGAGATTCTTTATCATTCGGGGAAAGCCAATATGGTGGCTGATGCCCTTAGTAAAAAGGAGAGACTCAAGATGATAATGTCTTTTGGAGAGTTTATAAGAGATTTTGAGAAAATGGAAATAGTAGTGAAGGTAACCGGAGCCGGTACCGAAAAGCTGTTTGAGATAGCAATACAGCCCGAATTATTGGAAAAGAACATATTGTGCCAGTAAAAGTGATGAATGAAGGCAGAGAGCCAACAAATAGGTATGAGATTAATACCGAGAGTGATGATAAGGGAATAATGAGGTATTCCTATAGAATTTGGGTTCCAAAGGTTTAAGAGCTTAAAGATGAAATCTTAGATGAAAGCTAGTTTGAGGAATAAGAGTTAGAGCAAACCCTGAACGTGATAGTCAGGGAGGTTGCCACCAAGACAAAAGGAACCCATAACATGATGAAGTGGAAAATGAGGATTTAAATTATGTAAGATGACCCCAATTATGGGGAGTAGGAAGAAATATTTAGACTGAGGAAACAAAAGTCGAGTAAGGACAGGAGACCCGAGATGGTACCCCTATACGGCAATTCATGGACCTGTCTAAAGAGAACTTAGACTATTATCCCCAACCACCACCCTGAGGAGACAGTGCGGTGGGAAATTCTTTCATGACCTTTAAGTCTCTAAGCTCTCAGAGTTCCAAGGAACAAGCTGACCCAGTCGAGGCAAGAGCCTGGCTAAAGAAAATATAGGAATCATTTGAGATTCTAAATGATTGATGAACCATAAAAGACTGTTTTTGTCACTTACCCTCCTAAGAGAGAGACCACCCGTCGGTGAAAGACCAAGAAAGGCACGGAGCCAGAGGTTAGAATAAACTGATTTAAGTCCAGTCAATTGTTTTCGGGAAAGTAATTCCCAAGGTTATGGAGATAGTGTAAAAGCTTAAGAGCCAGAACAAAGGCAGACGAGTATGATGAATTATGAATCTAAGTTGTAAAAGTTATCAAGATTCGTTCTGAAGACACGAATCCAGAATGACGGGATGTTTGAAATCAATGCTTATGTTGTGTTGGTTCATGAAATAACGATAAGAGAAAGGAATATAAAGGCAAGAGAGTTTGAGGAATGATAAGGGAGTTGGGTATGAGGAAACCCTAAAGACTCGTAGAAATAGAAATAGAAAAGTAGGTAATCGTCCGGATGAGAGTGATTCACCATGAGTTAAATTGATGGTTGAAGGTATAAGAGATACATATATTTTATCCCCTGTAAGTTGGGAAGATTCGAGGAAACCTTGAGATAATTCGAAGGATAAATAATGAGACGCGGATAGACTGAGGAGACAAGAAAGTAAGAAATTAAGAAAATTGGGTGAAGGAAGTGACCTTCAAGAAGGTAAAGTGTAAGACCGGTGGCATGATACCCAGAAAGGGAGACGCCGGATATGAAAGATATCCCAACATTGAGATGACTGTTGAGATAAACAACAAAAGTAAATAAGGAATTATTAAGAAGAAGTTCACGTTGAACATGACCAATATCTTCCAGAACATCCATGTTATCATTACCAAATCAAGAAAGAAAAGTGGATGAGCATTGTTATCTTTTGGAGGCCATATGGATTGACCTCAATTTGAATAAGGATGCTATTATGAAGTTAGGTATAGACTATCGAGGTGGGAATGATTGAATAAGACACCCTTATCAGGGATATATGACTTGATTTATCCATGGAAGGATGCAGGTACCTTTTAAAGGTGGAATTAAGGACAGAACATCGGTAACTTAAAATGAATCCTAGGGGAATGCATAAAGGTTGGAATTTCACCCTTAATAGGGACAGTATGAGTTTTGACAGTATGATTTGGAAAGGGTTAATGTAGCAACAACCTTTAAGAATCAGTGGAGAAATTTTTCAGAAGTATATAGACAATGGTTCTAATAATAGTAAATGGTATTTTAATATGCCCTGTATCTAGGGAATACAGGAGGAACGATTGAAGGATAACCTTAGAGGTTTTACAAGGAGAAAGGTAATATTCAAAATTTTCAAGAATAGAAATGTTGATAAAGGAAATATGACGTAATTATAATGTTGCCAAGTGGGGCACGTGTTAAACCACGAGAAAGTATGGATCGAACCAGTAATGGTCGAAATTATTCAGGGCAATTAGGACTTAAGATAAAAGATGTTCTAATTATGATTGAGAGTCAGTCATGACAGTGATTAACCTCTAAAGACTGAGGCAATAACTTATGGAAAAATGGTGATTTTTTTTTACTCATCAGATTTTAAGGAAAGCATTTTCACATAAGCTGTGATTGAAATAAGGTAGAAAATTTATTTGGAGATGGTTAAAGTGACATTAACTGTAAGGAAATTTTACTATCAGGAAAGGCCAAAGAGGTGGCCGACACTTTAAAGGTAAGAGGATAATTATAGGCGCTTGTGCCAAAAGAATACAGTGATGATGGTTAAAACTGTGAAGGTTGTATTATGGTTTGGAAGATTGACATTCCTTCTGATGACTGTGCAATACCCAGCCGTAATAGTAGTTGGTAAAGTTTTAATTCGTGTAATCGCCATGAGCGGGCTATCTATCTTAGAAGGTACTATCTTGAGAATGAGCCTGGACCATGTTTCAAAAGGACTAAACGAACCTTTGAGATCAGGAGTGTTCTTCATGAATCAGAAATGGTGATTATGTTACCTCCTTAGAAGGATTTGATACGACATGTATGGACTCCGTATGGTTAGCTATTAAGATTTCGTGGAAAGTGAATGATGACAGTGGGTCAGTGGTGGACCATAGTAAGGCAGCAATGATTCTGCGAGTAATGAGCTGATTACAACCGTGAGAGTTGTATTGGAATGGATGTTGAGATTGAGTACCACTAAACGGGTCGTGGTAGTGTATAAGTTATCATTGATAGACTAATTAAGTAGAGTATCTACCTATTGAATATTTATTCCCTCTTATGAAAAGAGAGTCGTATTACTATATGAGGAAGGTTGCGGTACAAGCATAGAACTCTAGTAACGGTGATGTCTAAAATGAGATCCCAGGTTCGATTTCGAAATCGAGGGAGTTTCAAAGGTGATTGTGTATAAGCTCGAGGAAGAGCATGGGTCCATAGAATGATGGACGGAATAGAAATAATTAGGCATGGGAAATACGATGCTATAATACTTGATGTTGATATAAATACGTATATGTTTTGTTCTCCTATGACAAACCTCTATAGTTCAGAGGTAGGTTCCAAGCCAGATATTTTGTGGCAGTATATTTTTTTTATATATACAATTTTCTTCAGTTCGTTCTTTTCTCTTCTTTTCATTTCATGTAAGTTGAGAAGAACAACCCTTCCAGAAGGGGAGGTATTGCCGAATGACTGTCTATCTGTGTGATAGAAGCCTAGTAGGATACCAACTATTGTTTAATTGCTTGTCAAGTACTAAAGGCTGGCCACCTTCTGTACTAACTATGCGAGATAACAAGTGTTCATGATCATAGTGATCTCTCAATAAATTCTTTTACTTCTATATGAAGGATTAAGCTTTCGAAAATAGAAACAGCTGAAAAAGGAGTAGTAAAGTTATGGTGGTATTCAGAATGGGAACACATTCGTAATACTAAGGTTGACGTGGTTATTAAAAGGTTATAGAACGCTAACGAGCAAAAGTATAACCAGTATAATATTAGGAACGGAAGGTAGTAGCGATTACGAACTGGAAAAGAATGGGTATTGAGAAGCAGAAGCTCTAATGCTAAAAGCAATAATGAGAGTCTGTGCAATAGACTTGAAAGAATTTGGAATGATCACTTAATTCGGATTGAGTTATCTTACGACAATAGATCATATGTCATTATCGAGATGTCGCCTTATGAGATCCTTGAGGGAAGACAATGTCGATCTCCCTTATGTTAGGATGAAGTTGTAGAGTGCAAGATGCTCGGACCCGCAGTAGTCCAAAGGACCAAGGATATGATAGATCTAATCAGAGGACGGCTGGTAGTAGCCCAAGATGGACATGATAAGTATGTTGATTTGACACGAAAGGATAAAGAGTATGAAATAGGGGACCTAGTAATGTTATAGGTATCCCTTGGAAAGGATTGATGAGGTTCGGAAAGAAAGGAAAGCTAAGTCTACAATTTGTTGGACCCTTGGATATATTAAGACGTTTGGGAAGTTAGCATATGAGCTAGCCCTAACCCAGAACATGTAGCGAGTCATAACGCGTTTCACGTATCAATGTTAAGGAAGTGTAATTCGGATGCCAGATAAATAAAGGCATATGAGCGCATAGATATGGAACCCGACGTAACCTATATGGAGCAACCAGGAAGGGTTATAGAGTGAAAAGGAACAAGTGCTTAGGAGAAGGATTATCAAACTAGGCAGAGTTTGGTGGTAGAACCACAATGTGGAAAAATTGACTCGAGAGTTAGAAAGTGTAATGCTAAGAAAGTATCCCCATTTGTTTTCTATCTGATTCCGGGACGGAATCCTTTTAAGGAGGGGAGACTGTAATAACCCCAATTTTTGAGAAATTTTGAAACCCTTATGAATAGTGTTTTTGCTGAACGAGAAAACTTTTCATGCCACGCTATGTAGGGGTTCTGTTATTGATCTTATGAGATATTATTAGTACTCTATGTGGTATATAAGTGTATGTAAAGATCGTCAGAATCCAATTCCGAACACTTTGATTTTTCCCGGAAATCCACAAGATACGGAGAGAATTGAGTATAAGGTAACAGGATAAAAAGGATTTAAATTAAAGGATTATAGGAGAGGATCATAAAAAGGAATATAATATATTGAGAAAGGTTAAGGGAACCTAAGTAATAAGATCCCGGGTATGATCCCTCAAACGATAAACGAGAACGAAAGATAAGCGAACCGTAAAACAAATAAGTGACCAAGAGACAAGCTTGTACAAGAAGCCAGGGATTGTGACATCATCAAACCACAAGGTGTGGACAAGTGGGAGCATTATGACATGTGCAAGGTGACACAAGCATGACATGGGAAGGAAGGAGGTGTGGTGACTTTTAACCACACAAAACCAAGGGCAACTAGGTAATTCACTAAAGCAAACAACAAAAATCAACCAACCAAGCAAATCATTTCATTTCACCAAACAAAACACAAAAATCTCTCTTCTTCTTCTTCATGCTCTCGGGTGCATTTCTTAAAAAATGAAAGTCCAAGCTCCTCCACTTACTATTTAGCAAGGTAATTATCTAAGCTTCCCCATGGATAGTTACATACTTCCTATAAGTTTAAGCTTTTAATTCCAAGCCAATCTTTTTCTATAAATCATGAAAGAAGATGGTGAATAGTGTTTTCAAGAACTAAAATTTGTGTTCTTGAAGTTTTGTTTAGATTAAGCTTGGATAAGGGCTTTAAAGGTGATTCCAAGCCATTCTCTTGATTCTCCACTCTCCAAGGAAGGTATAAACTACAAACCCTAGCTTTAGTTTTGAGTAATTAGGATTGAATGTGTTTGATATAGCATATGTGAAGCATGATGCTTGATTGGTTGAAGTTTGGTTGAGTTTGTAGAGATTAGTTGGTTTTGTTGCATTGTTGGAGTTGTAAATCTTGGTAATTAGTTAAAGAACCTAAGTAAAGCCTTTAGTTCATGTGAGGAATAAGTATAAATGGTTAATGTGGATTTGTTGGGGCTGTTATGATGTGGTTTGGAGGGATATTGGTTGTATGATTGATTTGGGGTTGATTTGTAGTTGGTATTGAATGGTTTAAAATTGGGAAAACGCGTAAACATAGCCGTCGTAATATCCGATTTTCTTTAGACTGTTTTTGTGCATAACATTAGGACCCGAGAACCCCCTGCTAGATTTTGACCATTGCCATGTTTAGATAGTTCATATTACGAGCTTCGTTTTGATATGTAGTTCGTCCGATTCCGATGCACGGTTTAGGAGAAACGACCGTTTCAAGTAACGGCGTTTCGCGAACGAAACTTTTCCCCTCGCCTTACTTTGAAACATAGGTTAAAGACCAAAAAGGGTTAATTAATGTATGAAACATTTATGGTAAGTGTGTTAGGCAGTTGGTAAGACACTCGCGAAGGAATCGCTTTAAAACTCGTAAAGGTTAAATTATTAAAAATGGTGGAGCCGAGGGTACCCGAGTGACTTAAGCAAATCAGTGAGCGCAAAACAAGCGTTAGAGTCTAAGTTAGTTAAAGTATAGATTTACAAGTGATTTTGGTTTAATTCCAACTTACTTGTTGTTTATAGGTTACCAGACTCGTCCCGAGCCTTTTATCACCCCAAGTCGCTCAGGCAAGTTTTCTACCCGATATACTGTTGTTGTGATGTAAATATATGTATATGCATTATCTTGTGATAGTGCATGATTGTTATTAGCAAATTTTGCGATATATTGGAGCATGCTGATATGGTATATATGCATGTCTGTTTCGTAATCTGGTTATCTATCTGTTGATTTCAATGCTTATAGTTGCATAATACCTATGCTAGAAATAAGCAAGTAGTTGCGTATACCCTTAGTATAGGGGATAAAAGGTAAACATATTTCTAAACCGGGAGTCGATGTTCCCGAGTATATTATATATATATATATATTTATTTATTTATATATATATGGATATAGTTTTTAAAACTATGGATCGAATAAGGTTTATTCGATACCTTTATTTTATTATTTGAATATTATTTGAATATTCATTCGAGGGCTTATGACTCAGTTTATATTATTATTGAATATTACTTGGATATTCATTTGAGGATGTATGACTCCTTTATTTTATGAATATTATTTATAGTATTCATTCGAGGTATTATGACTCCGCTTATTACTTAATAATATTCTTTATTGTATTAAAGAATAAGATGTCGATAATCAAACTTACTTTTGATTATTCAAATAAAGATATTACTTTCGTATAAGTATATCTTTGATTATTTGCTATTCATTTCAAGTATAAGTTTTAATACTTCTACTTCAATTATTTTATAAAGATTATTCTTTATGGGAATATTATTTAAATAATAATATTCAGACATTTTCTAAATATTCCGGGGACTGATTTACTTCATTAAATCAGCTTCACTCCAAACATTCTTAAAAATGTTTTGCGAGTCTTCAAAATGATTTTTTTAAAAGTTAGAGCGGATCCCAAAACTCATTTTTTTTAAGATCCTCCTTTCGAAGGGGATTTAAATACTCGCTCAAAACCTGAGGGATCCGGCTCTGTGGTGTGTTTTATATTCGCAACAAGGTTGCTGTTTTGATAAATGAATTAATTACTTACCCAACACTCGGGAAGTAAAATTCTTGGAACAAGTTAATCCATTAACAGGCATCGCCTGGGAAATATCGGTGAGTTCTCCTTTCCAAATAGATACGACTTCTTGGTGGAGCCGTATCAACAAGTTTCTACTTGGGGAAAGTGGGGACAAGCTTTATGTTTCAGAGTCATGGATTTCATCTGAACTAGGAGTGGCGTAAGTGGCCGAGTAGCGCCGGCCCAGCCTTATTATATTGGCCCAAATGGCCTGGAAGTTCCGCTAAGGCGGTCCATTCCTTAGGAGTTCAGTGTTCGGTTGACAAGTAAATCCGACAGGTTCTCCTCTACATGTAGAAAATGGTGGGGTTGTACTACTACGACTGATCATCGTAAGTGGTCTTCCTGGCGCGGCAAACTCCCGTAATGAGTTCATCATCCAATTGGATAATTTCTGCAACACTACCCAGAGCACTTCGATAGAAAGGCTACGGTTGGGCGATTGTTGAGTGTTGGCAGGGTAAAGTTTTCAAAATGATGTTTACATCAAATGAAGTATCTCGTAACTTCATTTTATTTTGATAATATTTTAAAGATTTAATCTATTCAAATCTTGCCTTATAGTCTCATCTATGTGATGAACTTTTGAAACTAATTATAACTTGAATGGTGGTAGTTCAAGTAGTATTTGGAAAAGATATAAGTATATTGGAGTATTTTGTAACTTCATCTTTTAAACTTATATCTAGTAAATGATTATCTTATGCATGACAAAGATTTTCAGAAAAACGTTGAGACAAGGTTAGATATATGAGATCACCTTGCAACGATATTTTTATACAGTTATACACTGGAATTCTGTGTGTATTATGCATGGAAGAGGACTTCCAATATTTTGAAAAGTATATATGTATATATATATATACTGAATATTTTGCGACTTCATCGCATTAAGATATCAACTTGGTTCATTTCTTTTGACCAAGACTTTCATGAGTACTATGAGAAGGCTCATATACTAGTAAGTATATACTAGTAATTATCTTACACACGATAAAAGATTTTAGTAAGTATCCATTTAGATACTTGTATTATTGTTATCACTATATATTATCTTGCGAGCTGTAAGGCTCACTCTTGCTTTATTTCTTCATCACACAACAACAGTTAGGAGAGATGGCCAGACTCCAGCAGACCCAGCGCAAGCGCGTGGGAAGCGTCCCGCGTCTTCCCGATGATGTTGTAGCTGCTATAGCTGCAGAGGTAGATCTAATATAGTTCAGACCATCTACTTTTGGGAATCAAATTATGTATAATTATAACTTGTGGCAGATAATGGCAATTAACTGTAAATTTATCAAGTAATCATTTTGGGTTGTAATAATTTTAAATTATGGATTCAAAGACTTGTACTTATTTCAATTTCATCTCTGAGACTATAACGGGTTGTGGTGTGTGTTAGTGTGGGGTCACAGCATAAGGTTATTATTATTAATTAAGTGAAGTGATATTGTGGAAAGAAAGACCGTGACGACCCGGATCCCCGACCCCGGATCTGGGGGTGTTACATCGACATTGTCTTCCCTCAAGGATCTCATAAGGCGATACCTCAATACTGACATATGATCTATTGTCGTAAGAAAACTCAACCCGTGTTAAGTGATCATTCCAATTTCTTTCAAGTCTATTGCACAGACTCTCATTATAGCTTTTAGCATTAGAGCTTTTGCTTCTCACTACCCATCCTTTTTCCCAGTTCGTAGTCGCTACTATCTTCCGTTCCTAATATTATACTAGTTATACTTTTGCTCGTTAGCGTTCTATAACCTTTTAATAACCACGTCAACCTTAGTATCACGAATGTGTTTCCATTCCGAATACTACCACAACTTTATTACTCCTTTTTCAGCTGTTTCTATTTCCCAAAGTTTGATCAATCATATAGAAGTAAAGGAATTTGTTGAGAGATCACTATGATCATGAACACTTGTTATCTCGCAAAGTTAGTACAGAAGGTGGCCAGCCTTTAGTACTTGACAAGCAATTAAACAATAGTTGGTATCCTACTAGGCTTCTATCACACCATTAGAAAGTCATTCGGCAATACCTCCCCTTCTGGAAGGGTTGTTCTTCATAACTTACATGAAATGAAAAGAAGAGAAAAGAACGAACTGAAGAGAATTGTATATATAAAAAAAAATATACTGCCACAAAATATCTGGCTTGGAACCTACCTCTGAACTATAGAGGTTTGTCATAGGAGAACAAAACATATATGTATTTATATCAACATCAAGTATTATAGCATCCTATTTCACATGCCTAAATATTTTTGCTATTCCATCCATCATTCTATGGACCCATGCTCTTCCTCGAGCTTATACACAATCACCTTTGAAACTCCCTCGACATCGAAAATCGAATCTGGGATCTCATTCTATACATCATCGTTACTAGAATTCTATGCTTGCACCGCAACCTTCCTCGTATAATAATACGACTCTCTATTGATAAGAAAGAATAATAATTCACTAGGTAGATACTCTACTTAATTAGTCTATCAATGATAACTTATACACTACCACGACCCGATTAGTGGTACTCAATCTCAACACCCATTCCAATACAACTCTCACGGTTGTAATCAGCTCATTACTCACAGAATCATTGCTGCCTTACTATGGTCCACCACTGACCTACTGTAGTCATTCATTTTCCATGAAGTCTTAATAGCTAACCATACGGAGTCCATACATCTCGTATCTAATTCTTCTAAGGAGTTAACATAACCACCAATCATAATTCATGAAGAACACTCCAAACTCTGACGTATTTTCATGACATGAAGTAGATAAAATTGCAGAAAAGTTTCAATCAAAGCAACGATAGCAGGTTAATACCATTCTTAATCATATGCCTTAAATAGAAGACTTAACTCAAAGGTTCGTCTAGTCCTTTTTGAAACATGGTCCTGGCTTATCTCAAGATAGGACCTCCTAAGATAGATAGCCCGCTCATGGCGATTACACGAATTAAACCTTTACCAACTACTATTACGGTTGGGTATTGCACAGTCATCAAAAGGAATGTCAATCTTCCAAACCATAATACAACCTTCACAGTTTTAACCATCCTCACTGTATTATTTTGGCACAAGCACCTATAATTATCCTCTTACCTTTAAAGTGTCGGCCACCTCTTTGGCCTTTCCTGATAGTAAAATTTCCTTACAGTCAATTTCATTTTAACCACTTTCACAAATTTTCTACCCTATTTCCGATCACTGCTTGAGTGAAGATGTTTTCCTTAAAATCTGATAAGTAAAAAAAAATCACCATTTTTCCATAAGTTATTGCCTCAGTCTTTAGAGGTTAATCACTGTCATGACTAACTCTCAATCATAATTAGAACATCTTTTATCTTAAGTCCTAATTGCCCTGAATAATTTCGACCATTACTGGTTCGATCCATACTTTCTCGTGGTTTAACACGTGCCCCACTTGGCAACACTATAATTACGTCATATTTCCTTTATCCACATTTCTATTCTTGAGAATTTTGAATATTACCTTTCTCCTTGTAAAACCTCTAAGGTTATCCTTGAATCGTTCCTCCTGTATTCCCTAGATACAGGGCATATCAAAATACCATATACTAATACTAGAATCATTGTCTATATACTTTTGAAAAAAAATTTCTCCACTGATTCTTTAAAGGTTGTTATTACCTTAATCCTTTCCAATTCATACTGTCCAATTTCATACTATCCTTATTAAGGGTGAAATGCCAACCTTTATGCATTCCCCTAGGATTCATTTTAAGTTATCGATGTTCTATCCTTAATTCCACCTTTGAAAAGGTACATGAATCCATCCATGGATAAACCAAGTCATATATCCTTGATAGATTATCTTCTTCATCATTCCCACCTCGATAGTCTATACCTAACTTCATAATAGCATCCTTATTCAAATTGAGGTCAATCCATATGGCCTCCAAAAGATAACAATGGTCATCCGCTTTTCTTTCCTGATTTGGTAATGATAACATGGATGTTCTGGAAGATATTGGTCATGTTCAACGTGAACTTATTCTTAATAATTCCTTATTTACTTTTGTTGTTTATCTCAACAGTCACCTCAATGTTGGGATACCTCTCATACCTGGCGTCTCCCTTTCTGAGTATCGAGCCACCGGTCTTACATTTCACATTATTGAAGGTCACTTCCTTCATCCAAATTTTCCTACTTTCTTACTTTCTTGTCTCCTTAGTCTATCCGCGTCTTATTATTTATCCTTCGAACTATCTAAAGGTTTCCTTGAATCCTCCCAACTTAAAGGGGATAAAATATATGTATCTCTTATGCCCTCAACCATCAATTTTAACTCATGGTGAATCACCCTCATCCTGACGATTACATACTCTTCTATTTCTATTTCTACGAGTCTTTAGGGTTTCCTCATACCCAACTCCCTTATCATTCCTCAAACTCTATTGCCGTTATATTCCTTTCTCTTATTATTATTTCATGAACTAACACAACATAAGTATTGATTCCAAACATCCCGTCATTCTGGATTCGTGTCCTCAGAACGAATCTTGATAACTTTTACCACTTAGATTCATAATTCATCATACTCTTCTGCCTTTGTTCTGTCTCTAAAGCTTTTACACTATCTCCCTAACCTTGGGAAGTACTTTCCTAAAAACAATTGACTGAACTTAAATCAGTTTATTATAATCTCTTGCTCCGTGCCTTCCTTGGTCTTTCACTAGTGGGTGGCCTCTCTCTTAGGAGGGTAAGTGACAAAAATAGTCTTTTGTGATTCGTCAATCATTTAGAATCTCAAATGATTCCTGTATTTCCTTTAGCCAGGCTCTTGCCTCGACTGGGTCAACTTGTTCCTTGGAACTCTGAGAGCTTAGCGACTTAAAGGTCCTGAAAGAATTTCTCACCGCATTGTTTCCTCAGGGTGGTGGTTGGGGATAATAGTCTAAGTTCTGTCTAGACAGGTCCATAAATTATCGTATAGGAGTACCATCTCGGGTCTCTTTTCCTTACTCGACTTTCTATTTCCTTAGTATGAAATGTTTCAACCTTCTCCCATAATCGGGGTTATCTTATACATTAAAAACCTTGTTTTCCACTCTATTATGTTATGGGTTCTTTCTTTCTTGATGGCAACCTCCCTGACTATCACATTCAGGGTTTGCACTAAATCTTATTTCTCAAACTATGGCTCTCATCTAAGTTCTCATCCTTAAGCTCTTGAACTTTTGGAACCCAATTTCTGTAGGAACACCTCACTATCCCCTTATCATCTTTCTCGGTGTGGATCTCTTCTCCGGTCATTGACTCTCTGCCTTCATTCATCACTTTTTCTGGCACAATATGTTCTTTTCCAAAAATTCGGTCTGTATTGCAATCTCAAACAGCTTTTCGGTACCGGCTCCGGTTACCTTCATATATATTTCCATTTTCTCAAAATCTCTTATCAACTCTCCCAAAGACATTATCATCTTGAGTCTCTCCTTTACACTAAGGGCATCAGCCACCACATGGGCTTTCCCCAAATGAAACAGAATCTCCCAATCATAATTCTTGATTAGCTCTAACCGCCTCCTCGGGCGTATGTTGAGCTCTTTCTACGTAAAAATGTACTAGAGCTCCTATGGTTTGTGAATCTCGCACTTCTCTCCATACAAGTAGTGCCTCAAATCTTTAGGGCAAAACTATTGCCATGAGCCCAAGCTCATGGGTGGGGATATCGAATTTTATATTCCCTTAATTGTCTTGACGCGTACGCGATTACCTTGCTGTGCTGTATAAGAAGCACCCTAATTCCTTATGCGAAGCGTCACTACACTTCACAAAAATCTCATTTTCCATCTGGCAACGCCAACATAGGGAACATCACCAACCTTTGCTTCGGTTCTTAAAAGTTGTTCTCGCATTTCTCTGTCCATTCGAACTTCTCAGTCTTATGAGTAAGCCGCGTTAAAGGGGCTACTATCTTTACAAACTGGAACGAACCTCTGGTAGTGACCGGCCAATCCTACCTCTGGGAGTTGCCCTAACCATGGTCATCAATTCCTCAGTGGTCCTTTATTCATTCTTGTCAGGATCCTCCATGGGATCCTCCTCAACAACTATCCCTTCTAGGACAACATCCTCAACCGCTACATCCTCAATATCAACATCATCCGGTCCTGCATTAGGACACTCTATCGGATCCACAATCCGATCTCCAATTAGTAATAAAACATCATCGCGTTGTTGCTCCTCAACCTCAGGGTTCGGAGTCCCGCTACCATATACGATAACGAACTACGCTCCTATCACGATATTTATAAGGGTTCCCATAAGGGTTTTAGCTGTCAGTACTACGTTAGGTAGCCCGACTATGAACTTGGCAAGAGTTCTTATTATCTTTGTGAACTTATTATCTTAACATCACATCATCTCTGAGGTTTATAACGCTTAACTCTGATACCACTTCTGTAACACCCCCAAATCCGGGGTCGGGGATCCGGGTTGTCACGAGTTCCATTTCCCTTAATAACACCCAATCTTAATAATTACTCAACTACCCTGTACTGTGACCCCACAATAAACACACACACCACACGTTATAGTCTCAGAGATGAATATCCAAAATAATCACAAGTCTTTGAATCCACAATTTAAAGTTATTACAACCCAAAATGATTACTTGATAAATTTACAGTTAATTGCCATTATCTGCCACAAGTTATAATTATACATAATTTGATTCTCAAAATAGAATGCCTGATCTACCAATAGATCTACCTCTGCAGCTATAGCAGCTACAACATCATCGGGAAGACGCAGGACGCTTCTCACGCGCTTGCGCTGGGTCTGCTGGAGTCTGGCCATCTTTCCTAACTGTTGTTGTGTGATGAAGAAATAAAGCAAGAGTGAGCCTGACAGCTCGCAAGATAATACGTAGTGATAACAATAATATAAGTATCTAAATGGATACTTACTAGAATCTTTTATCAAGTGTAAGATAATTACTTACTAGATATAAGTAAAAATAAGGGATGAAGTTACCAAATACTTCCCTACACTTATGTCATTTATAAAGCTACTTGAACTACCACTGTTCAAAGTATTAAGAGTTTTCAACAGTTCATCACATAGATGAGACTATAAGACAAGATTTGAATAGATTAAATCTTTGAAATATTATTAAAGGAAATGAAGTCATGATATACTTCATTAAGTTCTGATATATATATATATATATATCCACATATACAATTTCCTGAAAACCTCTGTCATGTAAAGTATGAACAGAATTGCAATATCCAATAAATTTGGAAAGGAAAAGAATTTGGCATAAACCAGATATCTTGCTGATTAGGCAAAGATACCCATAAGTAACCTTTTCTACTAGTAGATGGACGAATTCCCCACTGGTCATCACCCTGGTCTCAATAGGACCTTATGCTGGACTGCCACTCAGCCACTTATACATTTGATGGACTCCCACTGAGCCACTTACACTATCATGGACGCCCACTGAGCCCATGTTGCTTATGCCGACTCAATAGATGGACTTACTTCCCGAACGTTGGGTAAGTAATCAATTCATTTACCAAAACTGTAACCGTGTTGCGAATATAAAATATACCACAGAGCCGGATCCCTCAGGTTTTGAGCGAGTATTTAAATCCGCTTAAAAAGGAAGGTCTTAAATATAAAAATGAGTTTTGGGATCCGCTCTAACTTTTAAAAATCATTTTGAAGACTCGAAAACACTTTATAGAGTGTTTGGAGTAAAGCTGATTTAATGAAGTAAATCAGTCCCCAGAATATTTAGAAAATGACTGAATATTATTATTTAAATAATATTCCCATAAAGAATAATCTTTATAAAAATAATTGAAGTAGAAGTATTAAAACTTATA
Organism: Apium graveolens; assembly: GCF_009905375.1. Taxonomy (NCBI): domain Eukaryota; kingdom Viridiplantae; phylum Streptophyta; class Magnoliopsida; order Apiales; family Apiaceae; genus Apium; species Apium graveolens. The sequence goes on from NW_027417165.1 coordinate 24,133, forward strand.
CTTGAAATGAGTATTAAATAACCAAAGATATACTTATATGAAAGTACTATCTTTATTTGAATAATCGAAAATAAGTTTGATTATTTACACCTTATTCTTTAATAAAATAAAGAACAAATCTCAGCAAATAATCGGAGTCATAGATCCTCAAATGAATATTCAAAAATATTCATTAAATAATATAAACTGAGTCATAAGCCCTCAAATGAATATTCAAATAATATTCAGATAATAAAATAAAAGGAGTCATAAGTCCTCGAAGGAATATTCAAGTAATATTCATTAAATAAAATAAAGTGAGTCATACATCCTCAATTGAATATTCAAATAATATTCATTTAATATAAAGGAGTCATACGCCTTCGAATAATATTCGAAATAATATTCAATAATAAAATAAAGTTAAAGTTATCGAATAAACCTTATTCGATTAATAGTTTTGAAAACTATGACCATATATATATATAAGTATATATATATATATATTTATATCCATATATACAAAATCTACTCGGGATCCTCGACTCCCGGTTTTAGAAAATATTTTCACCTTTGGGTCCCTGTACTAAGGGTATATGCAAATTACCGCTATCCTCTAGCATAGGTATTATCAACAATTATATATGGAAAGAATACGAAACAGGCATGCATATATATATACCATAGCAGCATGCTTCAATATATAACAACATTTGCTAATTAACCAACATGCATCTATCGCAAGATAATGCAAATACATATACTCATCACCACAACAGTTATAACGGGTAGAAAACTTGCCTGAGCGACTTGGGGTGATAAAAGGCTCGGGACGAGTCTGGTAACCTATAAACAACAAGTAAGTTGGAATTAAACCAAAGTCACTTGTAAATCTATACTTTAACTAACTTAGACTCTAACGCTTGTTTTGCGCTTATTGATTCTCTTAAGTCACTCGAGTACCCTCGGCTCCACCATTTTTAATAAATTAACCATTACGAGTTTTAAAGCGATTCCTTCGCGAGTGTCTTACCAACTGCCTAACACTCTTACCATAATTGTTTCATACATTAATTAACCCTTTTTGGTCTTTAACCTATGTTTCAAAATAAGGCGAGGGGAAATGATTCGTTCGCGAAACGCCGTTACTTGAAACGGTCGTTTCTCCTAAACCGTACATCGGAATCAAACGAACTACATATCAAAACGAAGCTCGTAACATGAACTATCTAAACATGGCAATGGTCATAATCTAGCAGGGAGTTCTCGGGTCCAAATGTTATGAACAAAAGCAGTCTAAAGTAAATCGAACATTACGACGGCTATGTTTACGCGATTACCAATGTTTAAACTACTCCAATTAACCACCAACCAACTCATAACCATCAATACAACGAAAATTCACCGAAACCATACCACATCAGTCCATAATCTCCAAGGTTTTCAACTCAAACAACCACAATCAAGACCTATGAACTATAATCAAGCTTCAATTACCAAAACACTTCCAAATCAAACCAAACTACTAATAATCACAATCCATGCTTCTTATTTCACAAAACCAACCATTAAACTTACTAACAAATAAAGTAAAGGCTAGGGTTTGAAGTTTATACCTTCCTTGGGAGGTGTTAAGTTGCTAGGAAGTCTTAGGGAGCCTCCTACAAGCTTGATCTTTCCAAAGAAATCAAGAACACAAAGTTAGGCTTTGAAGTTTCTAAAAGTCCAATTTAAAGAACTGTAAAAATGAGGGTCTTACCATGATTATTTGGACGAGACTTGTGAACAAGAGTTGTAGGTCATCTCAATACCTTTCCAATGAGCTATAGAACACAATATTTGAGTGAGAAATTAAGGAGATACAGCAGTTTTAGTGTGCTGGTTCTGTTTTGGCCGAGAGCATGAAGAACAATGCCTTGGTTTCTTTTTGATTTTGATGAAAAATGATTTGCTTGGCTTGGTTGGTTTGATTTTTGTGTTTGTTTTAGTAAATTACCTAGTTGCCCTTGATTTTGTGTGGTTAAAAAGCCACCACATCTCCTTCCTTCCCATGTCATGCTTGTGTCATCCTCATGATGTCATCCTCCCCTCCTTGTCCTCTTCTCATTGGTTGGGTGACATCATCCTCTCTAATCCCTTTGATTAACTTCCTAATTATTTGCCTAATGACCGCTGATCTGTTATACTGTTCGCTTAACTTTCGTTTTCGTTTATCGTTTGAGGGATCATACCCGGGATCTTATTACTTAGGTTCCCTTAACCTTTCTCAATACATTATATTCCTTTTTATGATCCTCTATTATAATCCTTTAATTTAAATCCTTTTATCCTGTTACCTTATACTCAATTCGTTCCGTATCTATTGGATTTCCGGGAAAAATCAAAGTGTTCGGATTTGGATTCTGACGATCTTTACATACACTTATATCCCATATAAAGTACTAATAAAATCTTAGAATATCCATATCAGAACCCCTATATAGTGTGGCATGAAAAGTTTTCTCATTCAGCAAAAACACTATTTATAAGGGTTTCAAAATTTCCCAAAAATTGGGGTTATTACAATATCAATGTATACGAATTATGCGCTTGTTTACGAAAACAAATTTCGTTTTACACGAGTATGAGAAATTAAAATGTATTTCCAATATAATATATGATAATGGGAGTCAGAGATATTTTAATAATGATTTAATTCCGGAGAGAGCCGGACGCGAAAGATTTCTATTTCGATAAATAAAGTACGTTCGCGTAATATACATATATCAAGCGAACGATTGAGATTTTGACTTAAACTTCGAGAAATATTGGTTTATTCATTTAAGGGACACCCTTACTTGATTGATTATGTTATAAAGCGATACTTAAGGGATTATTAAATATCCATAAAGTATTTAAAAATATAGTGAATAGTTTATAAATCATTTCACGTTATTTAATAAAGATTCAACTATTCAAAGAGCAATTATAGGATACCAAATCCTGTTTTGATTATTTGATTAAGGTGTCCTCATTCATTGGACCTTATTCAGAAATATTTTGTATTGAAGGTTTTTTTATTAATTCATTGAACCTTAATTAGAAATACTGTGTACTTAAGATTTTATCAATTCATGGAACCATATTCAGAGATATTTTATATATAAGGTTTTTATCAATTCATTCAACCTTATACAGAGATGTTTTAATTATAAGATTTTATCAATTCATTGAATCCCTCTTAAATTATTACGAGACCTTAGATATTTAATATCTTCGGACTTCTAAAAACTTATTTAAAAATAGACATAGTTCCCAAAGGTACTTTCTACATTATTCAAAACTCTTGAAAGAGATTAATCATTTGAATCGTATCAAAACCTTAGGGAACTTAGTCTAGAAGCATAAGAGTTTTGCTTCCTCGTTCAATAAAGAACAAGTAAGTAATATATGTGTCACCCTACTACAGATAGGGATTTGAAAATGATTTTCAATTCAAAACTCCGACAACTCCCAAAGATCAATTGAGTTAAAAGTGATGAATAAATCATCTTATTTAAAGGTCAACTTTTAACGACCTATTCCTTCGAAAAAGGATTTTGAGCAAAAGATATAATTGTCTTGGGACTGGAATGTGTCCTGCCTGGCACGGAGTGGTATCGGGCAGTGACCAGGCGCACAGTGGCGCATTATGCAAGCGCGGAGTGGCGCATTGTATGGTTATATGGTCCATGTGACCATTGACTTTCAGACTTGCATGGCAATGGGCAACCACCGTGTAGTGTCTTGATGAGCCCAAAGGCGGCTAGGTTTGTATTCCTTCTACTAGTAGAGAATATTTCGTATTCGACTGATCACCGATACGTGATTTATTCCAGTATAGTCCCGTTCTTCCATTTCGGAAAAACTGTTGTGAAAAATACAACAGAGAGCCGATAAGGCTGAGTTTTAAACAAGGATATTGATGAATATATATCAAATCCATTTGAGAAATCTGCCGATAAGGCTGAGTTTAAATAAGGATGTTGATGATTATATATCAAATCCATTTGAGAAATCTGCCAATAAGGCTGAGTTTTAAATTGGGATGTTGATGAATATATATCACACCCATTTGAGAATCTTGGTTCGAGTAACATCTTAAAATTTTGAAATAAAATGAGTACAAGTATAAAATGATTTTGGGAAAGAGATGAATACAAGTATCCAGTGGATATATTATTATAGTTGATTTTGAGAATATTATAAATTTGACAAGCATATAAACTTTCAGAACGCTTTGGAGATACAAAGTATAGTTATTGGTTTTATTTATCCTTACATACTTAATTATGGGGATATATACCTTGCTAAGCTATAATGCTTACCCTTACTTTTATATATCATATCACAACAGACTACCAGCATGGATCAGACCAGGACTGCTGTCCGTAGGCGGGTAAGGAACGCTCGTGAGTTCTGTAGGCTTTTTGTGCGCCAGTCCCGTCAGGTAGATAAGTGGAGATGATTTATTTGATACTGTTTCCAAGCATATAACCTGTGTGTGTGTGAGTTTGAATAAAAGGTCGAGTAATATTGTGAAAAGAGAATTATTTAATTAATAAGTGATCGTAACGACCCGAATTCACGACCTTGGATTTGGGGGTGTTACATAAATGGTATCAGAGCCAAAGGTTATAAGTCTTGGAAACAGTAAGAGTAAAATGGGTAGACTGAGGATCTAAAAGTTAACAAGAGCTCTCATCGAGTTCGTAGTCGAATTACTATGGAGTAGTCGCGACGGTAGTACCCAAGGGGACCTTAGCCTTAAGAGTTGAGGCATTGGTTGAGTTATTAACAGTCGATTGAAAAGCCAGAATTAAGGGAATAGAATGAGTTGTAGCACTCAGAGAAAAGAGTGCTAAGAGTTATATGCAAAAGAGAGTCCATTGGTTGAGCCGATAGAGTTTGTTGATGGAATATCAAGAGTTATGTTAAAGTGTTTATGTGAAGTGTTATACAAAAATTGATGGAATCGTTTAAGATCGACAGAATGAGGAAAGGAGAAAATTGTACATGATTTTTTTATAATGTTGATATAGAAGTGGAGCTAAGTCTCCGGAGAAAGCGGGATGAAGACGATACCCCAATACCATGGGTTGATTGGAAAACCCGAGTCTTGCCACTCATAGCTCTTTATAGAGTGTCCTTGAGGAGACATATTAGGAAAGAATCAAGATGCTTAATTCTTTTACTATTAAGGTTATTACGTTACCTGAATTGGTTGAAAGTATTGTTCCAATAATAAGGGTTCAATATATGATGAACAACGATTCTACCAAGAAGGGTATTCGCTATACCATTGAGGAATCTATATCCTATAAGGAAGATTTTAGCGTGTCCCAAGATGAGAATGCTATGCGATAATAAGAAATCATTTCATCCGTTAAGCCATTATGGTTCGGCACGGAAAGCGAGAATCGATAGAATAATTTCTGAAAAGTTTCATGCTCCTGCAATCAACGCAGCAAGCTCCGAACTACTGGAGGAGAAGACCAATAAGTCTGACGCAGAATTCCAAGAGTGGGATGTCACTAGGAGCTATGTGTATATTCTCGACAGGATGTCGTCTTTTGTTAACGCATCAAATCAGGTGCGTGGGCACAACGTTACGAGTAACTAAAGAGGAATGAAGAATGTATTTCTGACAAAGCGAGTTATTAAGCGACTTTAACATAATGAGTAGAGACGCGAATAATGTTATATTGGTGATCTTTTATATTAGCATAATGATGCCACCCCGACATATTGGGAAACTAGAGCAAACCCTGCTAAATTGGTAAACCAAAATAACCAAGAACACGAGGAAGTCGAATATAATGAATTCGTGTTAGGAATATATGTGCATTAGTTTGATGATATGTTTAACAAAACACTTAAGTAGAAATTCAGTGTCTGTAGCCTCAACGGATAAGACCACTTTGGCTATCCGTTGATGGTGTAGCTTTACTTAGAAATAAGTCTAGTGTTGTAGCATATTTCAGTCTCTGTATTTAAGATGTAATTCTTAGAAGTTGAGAGAAACTATGAGTCATGTTGACTACTAGAAGATATGCAGATAGGAAGGCCAATTGTAAATATTTCATGCCTTGTAATTTTGTATAAATGAAGTGGTATCAACGGATGACTTAAAGACCTTCAACGGATGAGAAGCTAAGCTTCAACGGATGTCTCTAAAGCTTCAACGGATAACATCCTTCAACGGATGAGTGCGTCAACGGATGAAAGCTTCAACGGATGTTCTGTTGATTAACCGTTGATAAGTGGTAGTTGTACCTACAAACAGAGGCACGTGGGTGAACAGAGATAACTGAAATGTGGCAGCCTAATTTCAGGAACATCAGAAAAAGCAGCCGTTCTACTCTAGTATAAAGAGACATTAAGTCAACAAAGTACTGGAGTGAACTGGAGAAGAAACAAATGGAGATCTTACTTTATTATTTTATATATCCTTATCTTCACTTGTAAACTTGGTAATATATAAACCAAGTAGTAGCTAGTAATTAGAGGAGAGTTTTTCCAGAGCTGTTTAGAAAAATCTTGAGAGAAAAATTATCTAGTTTGTACTAGGATGCAGCTGTGATCAAATTCTTAGATCACAGAATTTCTGAAATACCATCTCTGGTGGAACAACAAATCCACCAGAAAAGTTTTTAAAGGTTTATTGTGTTCTTTACATTTGTGTTTGAATATATATCTGTCTGTATCAGCTTAAAGCAATTCACACACTTGTTCATCTTGAACACACAGTCTTTATAAACTGCTCAAAACTTGAAAAAGTTTTGAGATTTACATTCAACCCCCCTTCTATAAATCTCATTGTTAGTTCTCTAAAAATAACAATTGGTATCAGAGCAGGCTCTTGACAAACAAAGAGTTTAAAGATCTTGGAATCTAACAAAGATGAGTAAGAAGGATATTGGAGTAAAAATCCCAGTTCTTGACAGAGACAGTTATCACCACTGGAAGGTGAAAATGCATCTTCATCTACTCTCCCAAGATGAAGGTTATATAAACTGTATTGAGAATGGTCCTCACATTCCCCACAAAGTAGCCACAGTTGCTACGGCCACAATTGCTGTTGGTCAATCCATTCCAAAACCTAGAGCAGAATGGACAATGGAAGACACAGAAGAAGTCCACAAAGATAAGAAGGCTATGAACATTTTGTTTAATGGTCTTGACAAGGATATGTTTGATAATGTGATAAATTGCTCAACTGCCAAAGAGGTTTGGGACACAGTTCAGCTGCTGTGTGAAGGTACAGAACAAGTAAAAGAGAACAAGATGCAGATTCTCATTCAACAGTATGAGTATTTTCATTTTGAAGAAAATGAATCTTTAAATGACATATTTAACAGATTCCAAAAGCTGTTGAATGGATTGAAGCTGTATGGTAGAGTGTACCAGGTGAAGGATTCAAATCTTAAATTCTTAAGATCCTTGCCAAAGGAATGGAAACCCATGACTGTCTCCTTAAGAAACTCTCAGGATTATAAGGACTTCACTCTTGAAAGATTATATGGAATCTTGAAGACTTATGAACTAGAGTTGGAACAGGATGAGGTATTGGAGAAGGGGAGAAAGAAAGGAAGTTCAGTTGCATTGGTAGCTGAAAATGAGAGGGAATGCAGACAAGAAACTGTGAGATCTACATCAAACTCCAAAGATGGTACAAGATATCAGGAATCAAGCAAAGGAAAAGAGCAAGTTGCTGAGAATGAAGACAACTCCAGTCAAGATGACTCTGATAGTGTTGATGAACATCTTGCATTTCTGTCCAGGAGATTTGCAAAGATGAAGTTTAAGAAAAATACTAGAGCCACTAAACCTCATAAGAACATGGTGGACAAATCAAAGTTCAAGTGTTTCAATTGTGGTATAAGTGGACACTTTGCAAGTGAGTGCAGAAAGCCAACTTCTGAAAAGAAGAAATTTGACCAAGTAGACTACAAGAAGAAATATTTTGATCTGCTCAAGCAAAAGGAAAGGGCTTTCATTACTCAAGAAAAAGATTGGGCAGCTGATGGAGAGGAAGAGAATGAAGATGTGGAGTATGTCAACTTAGCTTGCTGATTCTGAGGAAAATGAAGTTAGTTCATCAAGCAATCAGGTAACAACTCAGGTAATCACAACTGATGTAACACAACTTACTAAAGAAGAGTGCAATGATGCTTTTAATGACATGTCTACTGAATTGTATCATTTGCGTGTGTCTCTTAAATCTCTTGCTAAAGAAAATAGTAGGATTAAAGAGAACAATCTGTTTTTAAGTAATAGAAATGCTATGTTAGAAGATAAGTTGATTGACCTAGAGAAAACCAAGCTGCATTGTATATCTGTTGAGAATGAACTAGCTGAATCTATTAAGAAAGTAGAAATACTTTCTAATCAATTAAAGAGAGAGCAAGAGGTGATTAAAGCCTGGAAAACATCTAGGGATGTTAGTGCTCAAATTGCCAAGGTCCAAGGAATTGAATCATTATGTGAAACTGTCTGGGATAAAAACAAAAAGAAACTGGAATTAATTGATGGGCTGTCAACGGATGTGGAATCAACGGATGATGAAGGTTATCCGTTGAAGGAAGAAAATGAGCATCCGTTGAAGGTTCCTCAATTAAAACAGGCAGATGTTTCTAATAGTGAAAATCTAAAGAAACTCAACAAAAAGTTTGGTTCAACTTCCAAGAACTTTGTTAAAGAAGAAGCAAGCACATCCAAAGATGTCAGTAAGGTGAATATAGGGCACATGACCTTAGAACAGTTAAACAATAGGCTCAAGATGGTTGAGGATAAAAAGGAAACTAAAAGAAAATCTAACAGAAATGGGAAGGTAGGTGTTAACAAACATAACAATTACACACCTGATAGGTATGCTCCTAGAAAAAGCTGTGTGCATTGTAGTAGTGTTAATCATCTATCTGCTAATTGCAAATCTATTAAGAAAACCCCCATAACTGTACCCTCTTCCATGCCTAACATGTCTGCATCATCTCTACATGCTATGCCTACTATGTCTCAACAGAATCCTTATGCACATTTTGCAAACATGCCATATTTTAACAATCCTTATCTTGCTGCATTTAGTATGCCTCAAATGCCATACAATATGCCTATGTGGAATAACATGTATGCACAATCCATGCCTTATCATATTCCAAATGTGCTAAATGATTCTGTGACTAACCCTACACCTCAACCAACTACATCCAAGACCAAGGTTGACTCAAAGTTACCTAAGTCTAGAGATGCAGGAGGAATGAAGTCTAGGAGAAAGGCTAACAAGAATGGACCCAAGGAAACTTGGGTACCAAAATCAAATTGATTGATTTTATGGTGTGCAGGGAAATAGAAGAAATCTATGGTACTTGGACAGTGGCTGTTCAAGACACATGACAGGAGATTTCTCCCTGCTCACAGAGTTTAAGGAAAGAGCTGGCCCTAGCATAACCTTTGGAGATGACAGCAAAGGGTTTACTATGGGATATGGCTTGATTTTAACAAGGAATGTCATCATTGATGAAGTTGCATTAGTTGATGGTCTCAAACATAACTTACTGAGCATCAGTCAACTATGTGATAAAGGGAATACAGTTTCCTTCAATTCTGAAGCCTGTGTTGTCACTAGTAAGAAAGACAACAAAGTGGTTCTAACTGGAGTTAGAAAAGGAAATGTGTACTTAGCTGACTTCAACTCTGCAAATGCAGAATCTATTACTTGTCTCTTCAGCAAAGCAAGTTCAGTTGAGAGTTGGCTATGGAACAAGAAGCTATCCCATTTGAATTTCAAGACAATGAATGATCTAGTCAAAAAGGACCTAGTAAGAGGAATTCCTCTTGTTGAATTCTCAAGGGATGGTTTGTGTGATGCTTGTCAGAAAGGCAAACAAAGGAAAGCATCATTCAAAAAGAAGCTTGAAACAATAATTGATGAACCATTACAGCTGCTACATATGGATTTGTTTGGACCAGTCAATGTATTATCAATTGCAAGAAAAAGATATTGCTTAGTGATTGTAGATGATTTCTCAAAGTTTTCATGGGTCTATTTTCTTGGATCAAAGAATGAAGCAAGTGAAATCATTATCAATCACATCAGGCAAGTCAATAATCATCCTGACCTGAAGGTTAGGAATATCAGGAGTGACAATGGAACTGAGTTCAAGAATTTATCAATGAGGCTGTTCTGTGAAAAAAATGGAATCATGCATGAGTTCTCAGCTCCAAGAACACCTCAGCAAAATGGGGTAGTTGAAAGAAAGAACAGATCTTTAATTGAGGCTGCCAGAACAATGCTTGAAGAATCAAAGTTACCAACATATTTCTGGGCTGAAGCTGTTAATTGTGCCTGTTTCACTCAAAATATCTCTTTGATCAATCAAGCTAAAGGCATGACTCCTTATCAATTGTTCAAGAGAAGAAAACCAACTCTAAACTTTCTTCATGTCTTTGGATGTAAATGCTTTATACTAAGGAATCAATCTGACCATAAAGGGAAGTTTGATGCAAAGGCTGATGAAGGGATATTTGTTGGTTATTCAGCTGGAAAATCTTATAGGGTCTACAATCTAAGAACCAACATTGTTATGGAATCTGTGCATGTTGTGTTTGATGATAAAAAGATTGATGGACTAACAGATGAGGGACAATATGAGAGACTCAAATTTGACAACATTGAGATATATTGTGATGATAGTGAAGAGGAGACTGATGGAGATAACACTTCAAAAGGGATTCAAAACATGCCCTTGGATAATGCACAAAATACTGCATCCGTTGAAAGTCAGAATTCTGCATCCGTTGATAGAGGCAATGCAGTATCTGTTGAAAGACATGGTGTATCATCCGTTGAAGTACTAAATGAAGCATCCGTTGATCATAGTTTATCAACGGATAATCGATTTACATCATCAGTTGATAGAACTCCAAGCTCCCTGCAAAGGACCAACAACTCAGGGGGAGTTTCAACTAGTCAACACTCTGTCTCACATCATGACAATACTGAGGCCACCTCATCTAGAGCACATCTTCCACTTCAAAGGAAATGGACCAAGAATCATCCCTTTGAACTGATCATTGGTGATGCATCATCTAAAGTGCAAACAAGAAGAGCTACTCAAGATGAATGTCTGTATAGTAGTTTTCTATCTCAGGAGGAACCTAAGAAAGTGGAAGAAGCCTTATTGGATCCAGATTGGATATTAGCTATGCAGGAAGAACTAAACCAATTTGAGAGAAACCAAGTTTGGAAGCTGGTACCCAAACCAAAGAACAAGAGTCCTATTGACACAAAATGGGTATTCATAAACAAGATGGATGAAAATGGCATTATCATAAGGAATAAAGCCAGATTGGTTGCTAAAGGCTATTCTCAGCAAGAGGGAATAGATTTTGATGAGACATATGCTCCTGTTGCAAGACTTGAAGCCATCAGAATTTTTCTAGCCTATGCAGCTCATGCCAATTTCAAAGTCTATCAAATGGATGTCAAGAGTGCATTTCTAAATGGGAAATTAGAGGAAGAAGTCTATGTAAGTCAACCTCCAGGATTTGAAGATCCAAATTTTCCAGACTATGTGTATTATCTGTTGAAAGCACTCTATGGACTGAAGCAAGCACCTAGAGCCTGGTATGAAACCTTATCAAAATTTCTTTTGGAGAATCACTTCACTAGAGGTACTGTTGATAAAACTCTCTTCTTTAGAAATGTTAATGGCTCTAGTATACTTGTTCAAATTTATGTAGATGACATAATATTTGGTTCTAAAGATGATAAACTTTGTAAAAAGTTTGCTAAGCTAATGCAAAGTAATTATGAAATGAGCCTTATGGGAGAACTAACCTATTTTCTTGGTTTACAAATTAAACAAGTTAGTAATGGAATTTTCATTAGTCAAACTAAATATATTCATGATTTTTTAAAGAAGTTTGACTTAATGGAATGTTCATCTGCAAAAACTCCCATGGCCACTGCCACCAAACTTGAATTAAATAAGACTGAAAGGTCTGTGGACATTACAAGTTATAGAGGCATGGTTGGTTCACTTTTATATTTAACTGCTAGCAGACCAGATATAATGTTTGCTACATGTCTGTGTGCTAGATTTCAAGCTGATCCTAGGGAGTCTCACTTAATAGCTATCAAAAGGATTTTCAGATATCTCAAGGGTACACCAAATTTAGGTATTTGGTATCCTAGAGAATCTGGCTTTGATCTAATTGGTTATTCAGATGCAGACTATGCAGGTTGCAAAATAGACAGGAAAAGTACAACAGGCTCCTGCCAATTCCTGGGAAACAAGCTTGTATCATGGTTTAGCAAAAAGCAAAATTCAGTCTCTACTTCTACAGCTGAGGCTGAATACATTGCTGCTGGAAGTTGCTGCTCTAAAGTGTTATGGATGAGAAATCAACTCCTTGACTATGGACTTCATGTTGATAGAATTCCTATCTTTTGTGACAACACAAGTGCCATAGCCATAACAGAGAATCCTGTACAGCACTCAAGAACCAAGCACATTGATATCAAGTACCACTTCATTAGGGAGCATGTCATGAATGGTACAGTGGAATTACATTTTGTTCCAAGTGAACAACAAATTGCAGACATATTTACCAAGCCACTTGATGAATCAACATTCACAAGATTAGTAAGTGAGCTAGGTATGCTTAATTACTCTTAAAATTCATGTCCTTATTGCAATTTGAATTGAAGCCTGAAATATATTAGTTGCTAGAACAAATTTGACTTTTAACAAAGTTTATACCATCAACGGATGTTTCCTATCCGTTGAAAGTCAAAATTGCTCTATCAACGGATATTCATTATCCGTTGAAAGACAAATACATTTCTGGAATTTTTATCCGTCAACGGATAAAACTGAAGTACCTTTCAACGGATGACAATTTGCCTTATCCGTTGAAATGTCACATCAGTCGATTCAGGTGTTTAACAGCCGTTGATTCTAATTTCTTAACCGTTGATACTCATACATACATCTGTATGTATTGGTTTTAAAGGTAGTTGTTAGAATACTTACAGTTTATTCTTAAACGGCTGAAATTCACTAACATATACTTATTGATTAATCTTTTACTAATTTTTTTTGAAAGCATATAAGCCCTTCTGATTTTTCATTTTTACTTTACGCTTTCTTAAAATTTCAAGCATTTACCATTTTCTCTCTGCAAAACCTTCAAGTTATTCTCTGCAATTTCTACTCACAACAATGGCACCATTCGTGAAAATTATGTCTCAATTTGGGTTCATCTATGAGAAGAACAATTTCATAGCTTTGGTAGAAAAGAATGAAGCCCATTCAGACTATCACAAAATGATGGACTTCATCAAAAACTGTAAACTTAGCTATGCAATGCTGGAAGCCCCAACGATTTACTGTGAAGTAGTTGAGGAGATTTGGACAACTGCTGAGTTCAACTCCATAGATATGACTATCTCCTTCACTCTCAAAGGTAAAAATCACTGTATTAACTGTGATGATTTACAAGCATGTTTTAAATTACCTGAGAACAATGCCATGACACCACACACTGATAATGATGTATCCAGCATGTTAGATTCCATAGGTTATTCTCTTAACTCTGCTAGTTTAGGGAGTATTAGAAGAAAAGGCCTTAGGAAAGAATGGAGTTTTCTTGGGGATGCCTTTATAAAGGTTTTCTCTGGGAAAATTAGTAATTTTGATGCCATAACTTCATCTCTTGTTAATATGCTCTATATGCTTGTTTCTGATAGGTATTTTAACTTTAGCAACTATGTGATGCTAGAATTGGGTACTAGATTAGGTAACAAAGCTAATAGACCTAATAACATCTATTATGCTAGATTCTTTATGTTATTGGCTAACCATGTTGCTGAAGGTTTGGTCATAATCAATGAGAATAATAAACTCAAGTGCTGGGCACAAGAGAAAAGAGTTCTTGCAGATTTATTGAGAATGGATCTCAACAGCAGTGTGCCATTGGTATATTTACCAATCATGAATGCACCTCAGGTAGGTGAGGTAATTGCTTCTACAACTCCTACTTCTTCCAACCCCTCTATTTCTTTATCTTCAAGTGTGGCCATGAAATCTGTGACAATGCCCCAACAGATTTCTACCAAGGTCACCAAAACTAAACTTTCAAAATCAAAGACAAAGAAAACCACCTCTGTTGTTTCTCAAAAGACAACAGTTGTAACACCAACCATTAACCCTGAGGGGAGTGAACAGGGTGTGAGTGGTGAGGGGAGGGGTGAACATCAAAGAAACCCCCAGGATAAGGAAGGAGAGTTAAGTGCTTCCCAAGCTAGCCAAGCCACAGTTTCTCAAAAAGCTGTGGTGGTTGAAAAGGTATCTAGCACATCCCTAGTTGCATCCTCCCAAAAGGATGTTACTATTGAAAATAGTTCCCAACCAGGAACACAGAACAAACGAGGGAGGGACACTGAAGCCAAACACTCACCATCAAAAGCTTTTATTAGAAGAAAGAAGGCTAGAACCCAATCTTCTACACAGGGTGCACACACTGTACAGATACATCCATCTGTATCTATGCCTTCTCAAACTCAGTTTGATGTGGCTCCAATAAATGTGTAGTCACAGCCCCATTCTCTCACAATAATCACACATCAATCACCAAACACTTCATCACCATCTCTGGATGTGGATATGTTATTCCCATCAATTCCTGATTCTCCCTCTTTACAACTAAGGGAGGAGCCCCACTCAAATACAGGTGATCATCATCTCTTAGATGATTTGTTGGATCACCCGCAAATTCTTTCAGATATAATTGAAGGATCTGTGTCACCACATCTCAAATCAATCTACACAGATTCAACAGTTATATCACTTTCAATTTCAACTTCTTTTCCTTCTTCAACGGATATCACTCATCCGTTGACAAGTGGTTGCTCTTCAACGGATAAGCTTAACAGCAGTTATCCGTTGATAACATCAGTTTCACCTTCAACGGATATTCCACATCCGTTGATAGTCTCTCCACACATAACTGAATCAATTCCAAGTGTAGAAGACATGAATACTGTGCAATCACTCTTAGGATTGAGGGAAGGGTGTGAAAATTTGAGTGAGAGGCTGGGTTGCTCCCAGGCAAAAGGAGAGATTGAGAGCTCAAAAATGCATGCTATTTCTTCCAGCATGGCAAAAGTAAGTGAGAGGAGTACCACCTTAGTAGGTGAAGGTGAGGGAGTGAGTTATGTGAGCCAGGGGGAGCCCCTGATGCAAGAAAATAGAGAAAAAGAGAGAAAGGCAGGTACAGTAGATATAAGGGTGGAACCAACCATTGCTAGTGAGTCAATGATTGTGGATGATGCTGAAAAGGAAAGACAATTTCAGCAACATTACAAAGCTGTAATTGATAACATTTCCTTGGATGCTGACACTTTTACTCATCCTGTGTCAGCCTATCAAATGTTGGCTGCTCAGGGCAATGAGGAGGCAGAAAAGACACTACATCTAGTACACACAACAGAATCTCTTCAAAGGGATAAAGCTGCTATTAAAAAGATGCCTTCTACAGCTGGTGAGCCATCTGAGGAATTTGGAGTAAATTCTGATGATGATGACTCTGTTTCTTTTGATGGAAGCATGAACTTAGGGGGAGATGAAGGCCCTAGTTCAATTCCAAATCTACCTGAATGGGCTCTGACAAAGGAGTATAGATCAGGGGAATTCAATGTCTCCTTAGTCAAACAAATCAACACTATTCAACAGGCCATTCAGAACACTTCACATGCAAGTATCAAGGCTATCCTTCAAGCTCACCTGGACTCACTGCATCTCATGAAGTTGCAGCAAGTAAAGCAGAATCTGAGTATGGATGATCTCAGGAAGGATATTGCTGACTTGAAATCCTACAGTTCTGAAAAATTGGATTCAGTCATGCCCTATGGTACATTGCAGGACTTGGTTTTGAGATTGAAAAAGGAATCAGTTACTGAGAAAAGGCTGGCCAAGTTGGAAGACAGAGTTCAAGTTATTGAAGATTCTGTGGCCACCATTCTTCACAACCAACAATCTCAAACCAGTCTCCTAATGCAGCTGGCAAAAGCACAAGGCTTGACCCCTCTCCTTGATGATAACAAAAAGGGGGAGAGTAAAAGAGAAGGGGAAGGAGAGCCATCTACAAAAATCAAAATATCTAAAGTGCTAGTTCCTGCCATCACTACTTCTCCAATCATTCAAATCAAAGGAAAGCCTGATGGAATCTATTTGATTCAGCTAGCAGCAGCTGAAATTCAAGTGAAAGAGCAAAGGAGGAGAATTGATGAAAGGTTGCAACTGTTGTTTGGCTCTACACAAGATAAATCAACATTTGTGAAATATAGCACAAAGATTGAACCAATCAACATGGAGCTCAAGCCAGTAGGGAGACATAAGGATGGAGAAGCTTCTTCCAAAGAACTACAAGCTATAATTCTCAAGCCCAATAAAAGATCCAATAAGGACTCTACAAAGAATCCTTTAAAAGAAGTGGACTTTCCTCCTCCAAAAGCTGATGAGAACAAGCTTTTAGGTAGGAGTATTGCTTATCTCAAAGAGACCATGGATGAGGCTGTAAGGAGAAATAGGGCTATTATCTCTAGAGAGGGAAAGAGCATATGTGTGATGCAAGGACATCCCAAATTCTCAATAGCCAAGAAGGTAGAAGTCAAGCAACTAAAGGCTGACAAAAGAGCACAAGCAAAGCTTGAACAACAGCTAAAGTCAAGTCAAGTTGAAGAAGAGAAAGGAATTGAAGTCAGGGGTGAAGACAAGATTGCAAACCTAGATGAGGTTTTTGGGAGTATATTTGGTGAGAGTATGGAAGAAAGAGAGGAATGGCAGAAGGGAAACAGAAGAAAGGCCAAGGCACATAGAAGGAGTGAAGATAATACTGAAGTAACCAAATCTATATCTAAACCACTACCTTCCATACCTGAACCTCTTGTTGCTAATCCCACTATAAACATCCATGGTGAACCAATCATTCCAAAAGAGGAACCTATTGATTGGGACACCATCAAATTGCCTACCTTTCTAACCACTCTTCCACTACCAAAGAAACAGAAAAGAAAACCCAAATCTACACCTCCCATAACCTCTAAGAAATTCACTCAAAAACAAAAGCCTAAGCCTAAGCCATCCATTTCTAAAGATGATTATGTTCACATCTGTGACATAAAAGAAATTTCAGACATTGAACTCTATCTGGATGAGCTGGAGGATGTAAGAGGAATAGCTGCTTACAGACAGCTACCAGAGAGATTAGTGTTCAGATACAAAGGAGCTGGGGAAAGAACATGGCCTCTCCACAGGATTCTGAATGAAGGCTACTCTACCTTGATTAGAGTCTTTTCAGCTATACAAAAGGATTCTGGCTTTACCAGAACTGCCAAGACTGAAATTCTCAACAAGATTGCCAATATAAGGAAAACTTGGAGGGAGCCCAATGCTTTACCCAGGGCTTTACTCATTCAAGAAAGGGGAATTACAATTCACAAATCACCTCATTGGTTGATGGAATTTAGAGATGATAAAGGAGTCAGAAGATTTTTCAGACTTGAAGACCAACTCAAGATTGCCAGCAATGAAACTCTCAAGGAAATGCAATCTAAGTTGGATATCAGTGTTGAAGATGAAGCTGAATTCTTCAGACAACTCCAACTCCAAATTGAGGAAAATGACAAAGGGCTAGGAAAGAAAACCAGGGAACAAAGAAGAAAAAGATGATTTGCTCAGACTAAAGGAGCATCCTTGGAAATACTGTAAATCTTCAATTTCCTCCTAGTACATACATTTTTGCAGCATTTTCAAATTTCTACTTAGTTTCAATTCATATATCTGTTAAGTGTTTTGTTATCATCAAGTTAACCCTGAATTTATGCCTACAATTCTTATAGACATAAATAGGGGGAGATTGTTAGGAATATATGTGCATTAGTTTGATGATATGTTTAACAAAACACTTAAGTAGAAATTCAGTGTCTGTAGCCTCAACGGATAAGACCACTTTGGCTATCCGTTGATGGTGTAGCTTTACTTAGAAATAAGTCTAGTGTTGTAGCATATTTCAGTCTCTGTATTTAAGATGTAATTCTTAGAAGTTGAGAGAAACTATGAGTCATGTTGACTACTAGAAGATATGCAGATAGGAAGGCCAATTGTAAATATTTCATGCCTTGTAATTTTGTATAAATGAAGTGGTATCAACGGATGACTTAAAGACCTTCAACGGATGAGAAGCTAAGCTTCAACGGATGTCTCTAAAGCTTCAACGGATAACATCCTTCAACGGATGAGTGCGTCAACGGATGAAAGCTTCAACGGATGTTCTGTTGATTAACCGTTGATAAGTGGTAGTTGTACCTACAAACAGAGGCACGTGGGTGAACAGAGATAACTGAAATGTGGCAGCCTAATTTCAGGAACATCAGAAAAAGCAGCCGTTCTACTCTAGTATAAAGAGACATTAAGTCAACAAAGTACTGGAGTGAACTGGAGAAGAAACAAATGGAGATCTTACTTTATTATTTTATATATCATTATCTTCACTTGTAAACTTGGTAATATATAAACCAAGTAGTAGCTAGTAATTAGAGGAGAGTTTTTCCAGAGCTGTTTAGAAAAATCTTGAGAGAAAAATTATCTAGTTTGTACTAGGATGCAGCTGTGATCAAATTCTTAGATCACAGAATTTCTGAAATACCATCTCTGGTGGAACAACAAATCCACCAGAAAAGTTTTTAAATGTTTATTGTGTTCTTTACATTTGTGTTTGAATATATATCTGTCTGTATCAGCTTAAAGCAATTCACACACTTGTTCATCTTGAACACACAGTCTTTATAAACTGCTCAAAACTTGAAAAAGTTTTGAGATTTACATTCAACCCCCCTTCTGTAAATCTCATTGTTAGTTCTCTAGAAATAACAATTCGGCTTAGAGGATTACAATGAAGAAGAAACTATGGATACTAACGAGGGGGAAGGCCAGAGCGGAAACCCCATGGACCAAATTATGAATCTTCTTCGAGAGAATTTAAATTGTCACCTTCAACCCAGGTTAATCATGGTCCAGTTACTAATGTCTTTAAGGCCTTTAAGTTGTTAAAACCCCCAGAATTTTCAAGGGACTGCTAACCTGTTAAGGCCAGAGCTTGGCTGAAAGAAATGGAAAAGAGCTTTGAGATAGTGCCCATAGAAGAGACGCAAAAGACTGTGTTCACCAATTATATGTTGAAAGGATAAGCAAATTATTAGTGGGAACCTAAAGGAACCCTGGAGACTGATGTGATTATTACATTGGGAAAAGTATTTCCCAGGTTTATGGAGGCTCAGATGGAGTTGAAGTTTCTAGAGATTAAGTAAGATAAGATGTCAGTGGCTGTGTACAAAGCCAAATTTATTGAACTGTCGAGATTCGTGCCGGAGTTTGTGAACACGAAAGAGAAAAAGGCAAGGAGATTTCAGTAAGGGCTGAAACAATGGATTCAGGACCGAGTGTCATTACTTGAGATAACAGACTATGTGCAAAAAGGCCTCGATTGTAGAGGCAGAGAGTGAGCAAAGTCAAAAAGAGGAAGAGAGCAAGAAGAGGAGTTCGGAAGCCAAGGTGGCAGAGCGATAAATAGAAGTTTCCGATTAGGACTGAGAGGGGAGCGGTGTCCCAACCCACAGTGGGTACCAGGTTTAGCGAACCGGTTAGCAAGAGGATCGCCCAGGGAGGTGGTCAATATAAGACTACGTTTCATAACCAGTTTCGGTCACCCCTACCAAATCATAAGTCATGTGGGGAGAAACATCCCGGGGCATGTAATTTGGGAAAAGAGCTAATGAGGTGCTTTAATTGCAACCAACCAGGACATTATTCTAGCAACTGCCCCAACCCAGCTAGGGCGTGATAGCAGGTAACCTTTTAGTCAATTTGGTTATTGCAAATATTCAGTTTAATTTTGAAGCAACTAAGTATTTTATATCATGAGATGTTTGTCCAAGTTAAAACTTAATGTGATTCCAACGCGAGAATTATTGCGAATAGAAATAGTGAATCGAGAGGTTGTTCCAATTAATGAGATTCATCTAATCTGCAAGTGGGAACTAGGAGGGAAGGACTTTAAGTTGGACTTAATTCCTTTCAGGCTGAGAGAATTTGGTGTGGTCTTAAAAATGGATTGGTTGTCGAGCAATGGTGTTCAGATTGATTATAAAGGAAAGAAAGTTAAAATCCGAATGCCTAACGGCAAGGAAATTGTGATTAAGGGTTAGCGTCAGACCCAGAAATTTTTGAATATTGCTCAAGCGAAGCAATTATTGAGGAAAGATAGCAAAGCGTATTTAGCATACATGACGAGTACCAAGAGAGAAGCCCCGATGTACATAACATACCAGTTGTTAACGAATTTGAGGATGTGTTTTCCAAAGACCTCTAAGGATTATCACCTGACCGAGAGATAGAGTTCGGTATCGAATTAGCATCAGGAACGACATCAGTTTCAAAAATCCCCATATAGGCTAGCCCCGGTTGAAATGAAAGAATTGACTTCACAGTTGCAAGAACTGTTGAACAAAGGAATGATGAGACCTAATGTGTCACCATGAGGCACACCAATGTTGTTTGTCAAAAAGAAGGATGGCAGTATGCGATTGTGCACAGAGTATAGGGAACTGAATAAGCTGACTATTAAGAACAGATACCCTCTCTCTAGAATTGACGATTCGTTTGACCAACTTGAAGGAGTTGTACACTTTTTGAAAATCGATCTAAGAACAGGATATCACCAACTGAAGATTAAAACAGGGGACAAATACCGTATTTCGCACGATGTATGGACATTATGAGTTCTTGATGACGTCGTTCGGGCTAAAGAATGCCCTAGTAGCTTTCATGGACTTTGTGAATCGAGTGTTTAAAAAGTATTCGGACGTGTGCGTTATTATTTTTATTGATAATATTTTCGTCTATTCTAAAACGGAAGAAGAACATGCGGAATATCTGAGGATAGTGGTAGAAGCATTGAGAAGAGAAAAGTTGTTTGCCAAATTCTCAAGGTGCGAATTCTGGCAAAATGAAGTTCAGATCTTAGGACAATTGATGAGCAGTGAAGAAGTGTTAGTTGACCCTACCAATGTTGAGGCAGTATTCCAATGAGAAAGAATAACCACACATATGGAAGTAGGAACTTTTTGGGAATTAACCGGTTTTATGAGAGGTTCGTACAGGATTTCGCTAAGATATCAGGACCTTTGACTAGGCCTACTTGCAAAACGGAAAAGGTTATGTGGAATGAAAAATGTGAGGAAAGTTTTTAGGAATTGAAAAGGAGTTTGGTAATAGCCCTCGTGTTGGCATTGCCCGATGGAAAGGGTGATTTTGTGATCTATAGTGATGCGTCACATAAAGGATTAGGATGCATGCTCATGCAGCATGGGAAAGTGGTTGTTTATGCCTCACGACAGCTGAAGGAATATGAAGTAAGATACCCTACTCATGAATTAGAATTAGCAGCAATAGTTTTGCTTTGAAGAATTGAAGACAATATCCATACAGAGAAAATTATGAGATCTACACTGACCATAAGAGCCTTAAGTATATATTTACTCAGAAAGAACTCAACAGGAGACAGAGGAGATGGTCAGAGTTAATGAAAGACTATGTCGGTGAGATTTTATATCACCCAGGGAAGGCCAATGTGGTGGTCGATGCCCTTAGTAGTAAAGAGAGACTCAAGATGTTGACAACGCCGGAGGAACTAGTGAGAGAACTCGAGAAGATGGAGATAGAGGTGAAGTCACCGGTAAAGGGACTGATGGACTATTTGAGATCAAATTAGAACCGGAATTGTTAGAAAATATTGGACATTGTCAGGAAGAGAAGACGAATGAAGAGCGATAATCTTTGACTGAGAAGAAGTCAAATGTGAGAAAGATGAGAAGGGAATTATGAGGTATGCGAACCGGATTTGGATTCCGAATGTTCAAGAATTAAAAGATGAAATTTTACGCGAAGGACATAATTCTAGATATTCAATTCATCCTGGAGGTAACAAGATGTACCGAGATCCAAAGGAATATTATTGATGACCCAAAATGAAAAGAGATGTGGCCAATTGGGTCAGTAAGTGTTTGACCTGTTAAAGAATGAAGGTGGAACATCAGCGACCAAGGGGACTCCTACAACCCTTAGGAATTCCGATGTGAAAGTGGGAACAAATAGCCATGGATTCTGTGGTAGGATTTCCCCGAGCTAAGGCTAACCGTGATGCAATATGAGTAATTATATATCGACTGACCAAGTCAGCATACTTTCTTCCAATCAAGAAAACCTACATGGTGGATAGATTAGCAGAGCTATACATCAAGGAAATTGTGATAAGACATGGAGTCTCTGTAGCTATCGTATCTGACAGAGATCCCCGATTCAACTCCAGATTTTTTTTGAGGAGCTTTCAGGAATGCTTATGAACCAAACTGAATGTGAGTACTGCATACCATCCCCAAACCGATGGACAAAGTGAGTGAATCATTCAGACATTGGAGTACATGTTGAGAAATTGTGTAATTGATTTTTAAGGTTATTGAGATGAACACCTATCTTTGATAGAGTTTGCCTACAATCATAGTTATCATGCGAGTATAGAAATGCCCCCACATGAGGCGCTGTATGGTCGGAGGTGCCATTCACCCTTGTACTGGGATGAAGTTGGTGAAAGAAAGTTACTAGGTCCCGACTTGGTGTAAAGAACGAGGGACATAGTTGAGTTGATCAGAGGATGCTTAGCGGCAGCCTAAGACCGACAGCGTAAATATGCCGACTTAGCATGAAAAGACAGAGAGTATGAAGTGGGTGACCAGATATTTTTTTGAAAGTGTCACCATGGGAAGGACTGATGAGATTTGGAAAGAAAGGGAAGCTGAGTTCCCGATATATGGGTCCTTTGAGATTTTGTGACGAATAGAACCGTGGCATACGAATTGGCTTTACCTCCAAACCTTCAACAGGTTCATAATGTTTTTTATGTGCCAATGTTGAGAAAGTATAATGTGGATACCAAGAATATAGTGAACCATGAGTAAGTACTAGATCTGTCTTACATTGAGCAACAAGTTGAAATCACTGGTTGAAAAGAGCAAGTACTCAGGGACAAGAGTGTCAAGCTATTCAGAGTTTTGTTGAGACATCCCAAGGTCGAGGAGTCGACTTTGGAATTAGAGAGCCACCTGTGAGAGAGGTACCCCCATCTATTTGTGAGTTGATTCCGGGACGAAATCCTTTTAAGGGGGGAAGACTGTAAGAACCCTGATTTTGGTAATATTTTAAAACTTCTGTGAATAGTAACTTGAGCTGATTAAGTAATACGTATGGGGATCATCATAAAATGAATAGTGGAATTTTGAGAATCCGAGATCATATTCTTGTTTATCGAGGAAAATAAGTGAATGTAAAAGCCGACGGAATTCGAAGATTCATGATTATACTACGTGTTTTCGTATCCGTAAAGAATGGCATAGAACCGGGAATACTACGTGAAATAAATAATATATCAAGATATTTCTATGATCAAGAGAAGGAATGGAATTGGTTATAGGATTATAAGCGATAAAAGAAATCACTACGAAATAAGTCGTTATACGTGGAAACTATCGGAATGGAACGACGATTGCGTTTACAATAAATAAATGAATGAGAAATTAAATCCCATGTAAGTTGGTCATGCATAACCAAGTCCTAACTAGTAGTTAGGAGTGTAACTAGATGATTAGAGGTTAACTAGAATAGTTAGTGGAATAGTGTTGAATAGTGATGGGAGACAAACAAGTACACAAGCCATACTTCTCCCTTTTCTCACTTCACAACACAATCAAACCAACCCATACATTTTCCAAATTATTGTCAAATATGCTGCATACATCCCATATATTCATTATACACTACCACACTTTAGCCACAAAAGAAAACAACCCCTTTTCCCTCACTTAAAGGTCTCCCATTTTTCATTCCAGCAGTTCGGGATTTCTGAGCAAGGGAGAAAGAAAAATTCATAACTCAAAATATACTCATTAAAATATCATGAAATTTTTACCCTAGCTTCTCTATATCATGGGTAAGCTTCGTACCAAATTTCAGCCTCAAATTATTGTTTTTCAATTTTATAAAAATGTTTGAATGAGGTGCTGAAAGGTAACTCCGAAATTCTAACTTGTTTCTTGGTTTTGTTTCTTAAGGATCTAGCCCTTCTAAGTGTTTTCTAAGCAAACCAAGCCTCAATCATCCTAGAACTAACCGTCCTAGAATCCAAGAAGGTATAAATTTCAACCCTTTAAGGTTTTTTGGTTGGATTTAAGAGTTATGTTTGTTGTAGTGTTAAGATCCAAAGGATTGTGTTTGTTTGAGTTTGTATTGATTATGTTCTTGCTAAAGGCTTGAGATGTTGAGTTGTAATCCATGTATGTGGTACTAGATAGAGCATATAAGGTGTATGTGGGTTGATCTTGAGAAGTACATGTGTTTATGATGGTTATAGGTAGTGATTGTGTTAAGATCAAATAGTAGAAATTGAGTTTGGGCATTCTTGCACTAGATCTGTTTTCTGCAGGACATTCGGCCATGAAAATGGTTAAAATTTGAAAACCACTTGCCATGAATAGATAGATATTGTTTTTTAGTTTCTATACATGTGTAGATCATCATGAGAAGATTTACGGTTTAGGAGTTATGGTCGTTTTAGTGTAAAACATTTCTGCGATTAGCCAACTGCACTTAAGTCCACTTGCATGGTGATTTTGAAGGACTTATAATAATTTCGAGATTCTGGAAAATTATGAAAAATGGATATGACAGTAGAGAAGACTGTCCAAAAAGAAAATTTTGAGAAAATATTAATTTTTTGAATTTATAAAAATGTTTTGGTAAAGCGAGCGCAAGCGAGAAACGCATAAAAATATAGTTTTGACGCGCGTTTTCTCACGTTCGAGCTTAAAACTCGAAATGGACTTTCTAAAGAGAACGATCGATTTCAAAACTCGACCATATTATAAAGTGAGAATATAAGTGTTGAGAATGTGACGATCGGAGATTCGTTATACTTGAGTAGTTGCGAAAGTTGCTTAATAAAAGCGAGACGTTAATCGCATACTAACTTAGACCGTTGGTTCTTGTTTATAGATCGCCAACCAAACACCAGAGACCATACCACTTCAATTACTCGAGGCAAGTTTTCGAAACCCTATCTCATACTATCCATGCTATATATACTGTTGTGATATTGATGCCATGATTTACAGTTCAAATATATATGCTTGTCTATGATATCAATGCATACAAATTATGCGATTATTTATGAAAACAAATTTCGTTTTACACGAGTGTGAGAAATTAAAACGTATTTCAAATATAATATATGATAATGGGAGTCAGAGATATTTTAATAACGATTTAATTCCGGAGAGAGCCGGACGCGAAAGATTTCTATTTCAATAAACAAAGTACGTCCGCGTAATATATATATCAAGCGAACGATTGAGATTTTGACTTAAACTTCGAGAAATATTGGTTTATTCATTTAAGGGACACCCTTACTTGATTGATTATGTTAGAAAGCGATACTTAAGGGATTATTAAATATCCATAAAGTATTTAAAAATATACTGAATAGTTTATAAATCATTTCACGTTATTTAATAAAGATTCAACTATTCAAAGAGCAATTATAGGATACCAAATCCTGTTTTGATTATTTAATTAAGGTGTCTCCATTCGTTGGACCTTATTCAGAAATATTTTGTATTTAAGGTTTTTTTTATTAATTCATTGAACCTTAATTAGAAATACTTTGTACTTAAGATTTTATCAATTCATTGAATCATATTCAGAGATATTTTATATATAAGGTTTTTATCAATTCATTCAACCTTATACATAGATGTTTTATTTATAAGATTTTATCAATTCTTTGAATCCCTCTTAAATTATTATGAGACCTTAGATATTTAATATCTTCGGACTTCTAAAAACTTATTTAAAAATAGACATAGTTCCCAAAGGTACTTTCTAAATTATTCAAAACTCTTCAAATAGATTAATCATTTGAATCGTATCAAAACCTTAGGGAACTTAGTCTAGAAGCATAAGAGTTTTGCTTCCTCGTTCAATTAAGAACAAGTAAGTAATATATGTGTCACCCTACTACAAATAGGGATTTGAAAATGATTTTAAATTCAAAACTCCGACAACTCCCAAAGATCAATTGAGTTAAAAGTGATGAATAAATCATCTTATTTAAAGGTCAACTTTTAACGACCTATTCCTTCGAAAAAGGATTTTGAGCAAAAGATATAATTGTCTTGGGACTGGAATGTGTCCTGCCCGGCACAGAGTGGTATCGGGCAATGACCAGGCACGAAGTGGCGCATTATGCAAGCGCGGAGTGGCGCATTGTATGGTTATATGGTCTATGTGACCATTGACTTTCGGACTTGCATGGCAATGGGCAACCACCGTGTAGTGTCTTGATGAGCCCAAAGGCGGCTAGGTTTGTATTCCTTCTACTAGTAGAGAAAATTTCGTATTCGTCTGATCACCGATACGTGGTTTATTCCAGTATAGTCCCTTTCTTCCATTTTAGAAAAACTGTTGTGAAAAATACAACAGAGAGCCGATAAGGCTGAGTTTTAAACAAGGATATTGATGAATATAAATCAAATCCATTTAAGAAATCTGCCGATAAGGCTGAGTTTAAATAAGGATGTTGATGATTATATATCAAATTCATTTGAGAAATCTGCCAATAAGGCTGAGTTTTAAATTGGGATGTTGATGAATATATATCACACCCATTTGAGAATCTTGGTTCGAGTAACATCTTGAGATTTTGTAATAAAATGAGTACGAGTATAAAATGCTTTTGAGAAAGAGATGAATACAAGTATCCAGTGGATATATTATTGTAGTTGATTTTGAGAATATTTTAAATTTGACAAGCATATAAACTTTCAGAACGCTTTGGAGATACAAAGTATAATTATTGGTTTTATTTATCCTTACATACTTAATTATGGGGATATATACCTTGCTGAGCTATAATGCTCACCCTTGCTTTTATATATCATATCACAATAGACTACCAGCATGGATCAGACCAGGACTGCTGTCCGTAGGCGGGTAAGGAACGCTCGTGAGTTCTGTAGGATTTTTGTGCGCCAGCCCCGTCAGGTAGATAAGTGGAGATGATTTATTTGATACTGTTTCCAAGCATATAACCTGTGTGTGTGTGAGTTTGAATAAAAGGTCGAGTAATATTGTGAAAAGAGAATTATTTAATTAATAAGTGATCGTAACTACCCGAATTCACGACCTTGTATTTGGGGGTGTTACATCAAGTGTAGGAGCTTCATCAAAAGATGGCTTGAGGCGCTTTGGAGACTTGTTCAGCTCCTCCAATCCAAGAGATTCAAAAGGGATATCCAGCCTTCGCTTCCAAGAAGAAGCATTTAAATACTGCAACTGTTCATCACCTTCATCATCTTCACTATCTGAATTCCCCAACAATGCCTTCTCTAAGGCATCAGACCTTAGCATTTGATCAAGTTCTGAAGTAACCACATAATCGACTAATTCCACTTTTAAGCACTCCTCATTATCAGTAGGGAATTTCATGGCACTGAAAACATTGAACGTCACATCCTGATCCAGTACTCGCATAGTGAGCTCACCCTTCTGCACATCAATCAAGGTTCTGCCAGTAGCCAAGAATGGTCCACCTTGACCAAAACATCCTCCACTATGCCTCGTGGATATGTAATAGAACGATCGGCCAACTGTAAAGACATATATGTAGGCTTTGGATCTAGGTAAATCCAACTTCTTGAAGACTGACAAAGGCATCAAATTGATGCTAGCACCCAAATAAAATAAACACTTGTCGAATGATAATTTTCTGATTGCAAGGAATAGTGAAGCTCCCGGGATCTTTAATCTTTGGAGGTAACTTCTGTTGCAGCACAACACTGCATTCCTCCGTTAAAGCAACAGTCTCTAAGTCATCGAGCTTCACTTTCTGAGAGAGAATACCTTTCATAAACTTCACATAGCTAGGCATTTGTTTAATAGCTTCAGCGAAAGGTATGTTGATATGAAGTTTCTTGAAAACTTCCAGGAACTTAATAAATTGCTTATCCAACTTTTTCTTCTGCAGCCTCTTAGGAAAAGGAGGTGGAGGAGAGACCCGTTTTCCCCTGTATTACCCTCAGGAGGAGTGTTGACAACAGTTGTCTTCCTTGGTTCCACTTCTGCTTCCTTCTGCACTTCTTCTTTAGCCACAACTTCAACTTCTGGAACTTGAGATTTTTCAGTATTTGCAACCTTCCCAGACCTCAATATGATTGCCTTAACCTGATCCTTAGCTTCCCTCTTGTCTGGCACTTCAGTGTCACTAGGGAGTGTACCAGGTTGTCGATTCAGTAAGGCATTAGTGTTATTCCCAGTGGACTAACAATGAGATTTACAGAAGGGAGGTTGAATGTAAATCTCAAAACTTTTTCAAGTTTTGAGCAGTTTCTAAGGCTAAGTGTTTTTGTGAGCAAATGCGTGTGAATTGCTTGAAGCTAATACAGACAAATATATATTCAAACACAAATGTAAAGAACACAGAGAACTTAAAAACTTTTCTGGTGGATTTGTTGTTCCACCAGAGATGTGTTATTTCAGAAAATCTGTGATTCAAAGAATTAAATCACAGCTGCTTCCTAGTACAAACTAGATGATTTTCTCTCTGGATTTTTCTAAACAACTCTGGAAAATTCACACCTAATTACTAGCTGCTACTTGGTTTATATATCACCAAGTTTACAAGTGAAGACAAAACTGTAAAATACAATTAAAAAGGCTCTTCACATGTTTCTTCTTCATTTCTCTATCCAATGCAATTTAGGCTTAGCTGTTAATCTTTGAATACTTCCTTGTTTGCACCAGAATGGAAATGCTGCATTTTCTTGATTCCTCCTAGAGGCTTCCACATTCCAGTTTGTCTCTGTCAACCCATGTGCCTCTGTCAGCTTATGAATTGTCACTATCAACTGCTAATGAACTAAGCATCCGTTGAAGCTTTCATCCGTTGATGCCTTATCCGTTGAGGCTTTATCTGTTGAAGCTTTATCCGTTGATGCATTATCAGTTGAAGTCTTTATCCGTTGAAGCACTTATCCGTTGATGGATATTATCCGTTGAAGCTTTAGAGACATCCGTTGAAGCTTTATTTCTTATCCATTGAAGGTCTTCAATATCAGTTGATACTTCTTCACTTATACAAAATTACAAGGCATGAAATATTTACAATTAGCCCTCCTATTTGCATATCCACTAGTAGTCAACATGACTGATAATTTCCTATAACATCTAAGAATTACATCTTGAATCCAGAGAATGAAATGTGCTACAATACTAAACTTATTGCTAAGTAAAGCTACTCCTTCAACGGATAGCCAAGATGGTCTTATCCGTTGAGGCTATAAACACTAGATTTCTACTTAAGTGTTTTGTATAACTTATCATCAAACTAATACACATATTCCTAACAATCTCCCCCTATTTATGTCTACTAGAACTGTAGGCATAAATTTGGGTTTAGCTTGATGATAACAAAACACTTGACAAATATATTAACTGTAATAAAGCAGAAATTCAAAAGTGCTGCAAAAATGTGTATGCTGAGATGGAATTGAAGAATTACATTGTTTCTAAGGGTGCTCCTTTAGCCTGAGCAGATTAATTTCTTTTCCTTTGATCCCTTATTTTCTTTCCTAGCCTCCTGTCATTCTCCTCTATTTGAAGTTGAAGTTGTCAGTAGAACTCAGCTTCATCTTCTTCATTGATGTCCAACTTAGATTGCATATCCTTGAGAGTTTCATTACTGGCAATCTTGAGCTGATCTTCAAGTCTGAAAAATCTTCTGACTCCTTTGTTGTCTCTGAACTCCATCAACCAATGAGGTGATTTGTGAACTATAATTCCTCTTTCTTGAATGAGTAATGTTCTAGGCAAGGCATTGGGCTCCCACCAAGTTTTCCTTATGTTGGCAATCTTTTTGAGAATCTCAGTCTTGGCAGTCCTGGTAAAGCCAGAATCCCTTTGTATGGCTGAGTAGACTCTGACCAAGGTAGAGTAGCCTTCATTCAGAATCCTGTAGAGAGGCCAAGTTCTTTCCCCACTTCCTTTGTATTTGAACACTAGTCTTTCTGGTAGCTGTCTGTAGGCAGCTATTCCCCTTACTTCCTCCAGCTCATCCAGATAGAGTTCAATGTCTGAAAATTCTTTTATGTCACAAATGTGAACATAATCATCCTTAGAGGCTTGTGGCTTAGGCTTAGGCTTCTGAGTGAATTTGATTGAGGTTTTAGAAGGTGTTGATTTGATTCTTTTTTCTGCTTCTTTGATGGTGAAGAAGAGGTTAAGAAGGTGGGCAATTTGATGGTGTCCCAATCAATTGGTTCCTCCTTAGGAATAATTGTTTCACCATGAATGTTTATGAAGGGATCAGGCACAATGGGTTCAGGAATAGAAGATAGTGGTTTGGATTTTGATTGGGTTTCTTCAGTCTCATCTACCATCTTTCTCTTTGCATTGGCCTTCTTTCTGTTCCCTTTCTGCCATTCCTCTCTTTCCTTACTTCTTTCTTCCATATCATTATCAACCATGTCCCCCATACCTTCATCTTCACCTTTGTCTTCAATTTCTTTCTTTTCTTCAGCTTGACTTGACTTTAGCTGTTTTTCAAGCTTTGCTTGTGCTCTTTTGTCAGCCTTTAGTTTTTTGGCTTCTTCCTTCAACCTTCTGGTTTCTTCCCTCTTGGCTATTGAGAATTTGGGATGTCCTTGCATCACACAGATGCTCTTTCCCTCTCTAAAGATAGTAGCCATGTTCCTCCTTACAACCACATCCATGGTCTCTTTGTGCTTTATGATACTTCCACCCAAAACCTTGTCTTCATCAGGCTTTGGAAGAGGAAAATTCACTTCTTTCATCTGAGCAAGGCTTAGAGGATTCTTTGTAGAGTCCTTATTGGATCTGTTGTTGGGCTTAAGAACCATAGGTTTCATATTCTTGGAAGAAGTCTCTCCAACCTTATTCCTCCTTACTGGCTTGAGCTCCATAATAATTGGTTCCACCTTTATGCTATGCTTCACATATTGTGATTTAGAAGTTGTAGAACCAAAAATTTGTTGCATCTTTTCATTAATTTTCCTGCTTTGCTCTTTGACTTGCCATTCAGCTGCTGCTATCTGGATTAGATCAATTCCATCAAGCTTTCATTTGATTTGAATAGTTGGAGAAGTGGTGATGGCAGGAACTAGCACTTGAGATATTTGAACTGTTGTTGATGGCTCTCCTTCCCCTTCCCCTTTATTCTCCCCCTTTTTGTTATCGTCAAGGGTAGGGGTTAAGCCTTGTGCTTTTGC
>NW_027417166.1:0-130447 GCF_009905375.1 Apium graveolens
ATATATTAAAAAGTGAGAATTATATAGAAAGTGAAAATTAAGTGAGTTAAGACATAAGAAACATAATAGAAACCAATCATAACATCAAACCACACAAAAAATCAAGGGAGAAAGGGATACATAAGATATCACCAATAATTTTGGAATCGATAAATAACAAGATACCAAAATCATATGATTATAACAAAACATAATACATAAGTGATTCAAATCTATTCTCATTTCAGTTTTTGCATGTAAAAATATTAATTACACCTATAATAAAATAAAGTATTTTATGTGAAATTATTTAGTGGCTTTTAATAGATGCACGCATTATTCCTTATTGGTCATTCTTTTATGAAGGGGAAAATAATTTAAAATTGATGGATTAGTTAAAATTTGTTTCCTAGGGAAAAAGAAAAAAAGAAGTCAATTATATTTGTATGTCACTATTATGCAGTATCATTTGAAGATTAGATTATTAAAAATTTATTTCCTAGAAAAAAATAAAAAAGGAAATCAAATTATATTTGTAGTCCATAATTATTGAGTATCAAAATCACGAGAATAATACATAAAAGATTTTTTTATAATCTCACAATAGCTAGGTTTATTAAAAAAGAATATGCAAAATCTATTATATAATAGCTACAGTATTTAAAAAAATATATGCATTATCTATTATATATGGATATTATTTTATGGTGATTTATTTTATACCCTGCATAGTATATGGATACATGAGCATCATGTAATGACAAAGGAAATAACTAAACAGGAAAACTAATAAATACTTGAAAAGCAATTTTGAAATTCCAAGAACTCCTAAATAGGCCTCAAACATATTCCATTATACCCATATGATATGCATGGCATATATTTTATATTGTCATGAGGTTAAAAGAGCTTATAAATCAAAGTAAAGTTTCATCTTTGGTCCAAGAGATAATCCAAAAACAAGTCCTCTTCTTCTCACTCACCATATCCAAGAAGTTTTAGTAACAATGGTCCGTGTAAGCGCTTTTAATCCCTCAGTCCCCAACAATTTTGAAAGGTATATATAAACATTATCAATAAATTATCATAGTTATCATAATATACACCTTATGTTTTACCAATTTCTTGCATATGTAGCTCAACTGGCAATGGTACAAGGATGATCGCCGTTGCAAGCCATAACAGTGAGAAGACATTTAGGGAGGTCTGTCTATCTCCAAAATTTGTGTTGAGATATTGCAGTTCTCTCTTTGTCTTTAAATTTTCTGTTGTTGATTAATTTTTTAATGGCATTAATGGGGGCCTTGCAGGAGATAGTTCTTAAGATGTCTCTCAACCTTATAAGACCCCGAGATGGAAGATTTGCATGGTCTTCTTCTCTTTTCTCTCTACTCTAAACTTCAATTAATATATCTATATATTTACATTTTCTTGTTCACACAAATTAACTGACACATTCTAGTTTATTGTCCTCTTCTAATCTTGCAAATATTTCTACATCAACTTACACGAAACTCAAATTCAGGCAACAGGTATCAAATCTCTTGGACTTGTTTTGGTAAATTGTTTTTTTTAGTGGCTGAATCTCTCGTTTTGTTTTGCAGTCTTACAATAGAGACGTAGAGAAAAGGAGAAAAATTATGGAAAGTGAAGAACAAATGACATGGGATTTAATTAGAAAAGGTCCCAGGAGCTCCAGGTTGATGTTAATTACTTTTTCTAATGTTTAAGAAAAGGGATATTTGGATTAGTAGTTTTAGCCATGAATATTTAATTAGTATAATTTTCTAAAATATTTCCCCTTTTATATGTTGTTAATTTGTTAATTTGTGCTAATTATACAAATGATTTATTTGCATAGAGTAAGGAGAGCAAGCATGAGTGGATGGGAAGCTGGATTCTACAATTACTTGGACTCCACAAATAATAATAATGGAGAACAAGTTGGTTAATAATTGTACCTATATGTTGAATTTTATGTACGTTATTTTTACATCATAATATTTTTTAATTGAGTTGAATTTGGGAACAATATTTATGTCAAGTTATTGAATAATGATAATTTGTTAGTGAATAATCAAAACATTCTTTATTTTCTTTTCTCTTTTTCAAAATTTATGGATAGATGTTGGTTTAAATATTATAAATATTAAATTCTAATATAAAATTGATTGTATTTAAATTTCAATTTTTTTTTTCATTTTGGCCAATAATACTTAACTAGATTAAATATAAATAATAATGAAATGAAATCATGATATATACACCTCTTGTGTATTTTTTCACAAGTAATAATTCAAAAATTAACAATATATAACTTTTTAAAAGTTTTACATATAAAAGGTTTTAATAAATTACTTGAATATTATTAATAAGTCTGGGAATAAAACCTCCAACTAGGCTGCAATGCAAGGGAAACAACCTGCGTACATTGATAAGTATATCAAGTTGTATGGGTTAGTTACTAACATGTATCATAGGAGAAGTGATGCAAGAAGAAAAAACATGCAAATTGCTTCAACAATAGAAAAATATGGCAAAATGGAAGAAATGACAGTCATACATAGTGTGGCAAGTTTAAAAGATCACAAAGATTTAATAGGTGGTAAAACTAATAGATACTTAGAAAGCAATATTGAGATTTCATTGTATAGACATGTGGTATTTTTATTATTATGTTGATTTTGCATGAGGTTAAAAGAGCTTATAAATTATGTTAAAGTTTCATCTTTAGTCCAACATACAATCTAAAAGGAATCCCTCTTCTAATTGTTACTCACCATATCAAAGAACTTTTACTCCCTCCGTCTCCAAAAATTTTGGAAGACATGTATACTTAATTAGTATAATTTTCTATTATATTTTCCTTTATGTTGTTGATCTCTACTAATTCAAATGGTTTATTTCCGTAGAGCAAGGAGGGTGTAGAAATGTGGACTCCACCAAAACTTGAACACCCCTTATTAGAGAAGAAGATGTTGGTTAATAATAGTACTTGTACAATTGAAGTTATCCTATTGTAAATCTATGAATCTTATCTACCTTTTTTTATAGAAATTTTTTTGTAATGAAAATTTCAAGTTATCGAATGATCATAATTGGGAAAATCAATTTTTTGTCACTTAATTTTTTTTCTCTCAGGTACTGAACTCTCCATTGACTTTGACTTGAGCAATCACAAGTCTTGAATCTTCACAAATTTTAAGGTTTTTGGCCTCACGGCTCCAGCCAAGCCTAAGCCGGCTATCATAACTTCATATTCTCCTTTATTTTTCGTAGTTGGGAAGTCCAACTTCAGTGCATACTCAATCATGAATCCTTCGGGGCTTTGCAAGACTAGGCCTTCACCACTTTATTTTATTTGGACGCTCCGTCAAAATGGAGAATCCAATATTCTTTTAGAGTTACATCTTCATCCTTTTCTTTCTTTTTCTACTTCCGGAATTACTATCTCTTACCCCCCAGATTCTTGGTCGTTAATGGTGCATTCAACCATAAAGTCTATTAAGGTCTCTTGATGGCTGTTTGAGACTTGTATTTGATATCAAATTTAACCACCTCAATTGCCCATTTAATGAGCCTTTCACTTTCTTTCGGGCTATCAAAATGTTGCTTCAAGGTTGGTCCGTCAGGACTTCGATTTTGTGGGCCTGAAAGTAAGGTCTCAACTTCATCTCGAGGCTGTGACTAGGACAAGCACAAACTTCTGAGTTATAGAATAGTTCAACATCACTCCGTAGAGCACCTTGATCACATAGTAGACAACCTCTATATTGTATGTTCTTCCTTTATAAGGGCTGCACTTACGGCTTGATCAGAGGCCGCGAGGTATAAGTAAAAAATGTTCTTTGGACTAGGTTTGGCCAACAACAGGGCCTGAGTAATGTACTTCTTTAGTTGCTCAATGGCCTCGTAGCTCTCAGCCATTCAAAATTCTTCACCTTCTTAAGTGTTTTGAATATGGGCAACCATTTCTCATCAAAGTTGGAGTAAACCTCCCAGATCTACATTTCTTCTGGTTAACTTCTCAACATCCTTGATGGAGTGTGGTGGCTCCATATCTAGGATGGGCTTGATGTTATTAGGATTGGCCTTGATTCATCTTTTTGAATCATGTGCCCCAAATATCCAGACCCAACAACGGTGACTTGGCAGGGTTTAACATCATCTTGTGGTACCTTAGCACTTTTAATATCTCCCTGAGGTGATTATTATGATCGGCCTTGGCTAGTCTTTTGACTAACATGTCATCAAACATAGACCTCAATCCTCTTTCCAATTAGATAGGAAAATATCTTTTTCACCAATCTCTTGTAAACAAATCCTGCATTATTAGTCCAAAAGTCATAACATGATGGCCAAAGACACCAAAGTCGATTATGACAGAACTATTTAGGTGCCATATTTGTGAATTTTGATTTGATTGTTACCGCTGAACCCTCCACGAAGCTCAGCATCTCGTGCATGATTGTGGCATTGATCAGATATCAATCCTTGATAGGGGGTATCTCCACTGTTGATGAGATTATTTGTGATGATACGGGATCATTATTTCCACTATTGTTTCTGCTTCATGTAAGTATGGTTTTTATTTTCCCACAGACGGTGCCAAATTTTAGGGAATAAAAACTAGGATATTCTAATATTTAATTCTAGGGTTTGTGATCTTGGAGCTTTAATAGTTGTTCTCACGGTGGGAACTAACTATTCTTGAAAGATTCCTACGTATCTCTTTGTTGTAGAGAATCAACCCAAATATAGTTTTAGGTTGAGGGGTAGAGCCCTTAATATAGAGGTGAGTCCAGGTGTTAGACTCATGTTGGGAGACTTGGTGGAAAACTCTTCAACTTAGGACTCCTATAAGGAAAGGAATTCTAGATCCTTCTTTGTAGGAGCTAGTATCCATGTTTGATGTCATGTATCTGTTTCTTTCATACGTATTATTCCTAATCCATGAAAATCTCATATTCATTGATCTAGACGACATCTACGCATGGGCTTTGATGACTTCTGCCCATGGGCCTTGACGACTTGGGCCGTCTTTCCTGTAACAAGCCTTTGACCAACCTGGTTTGTCCTGGCTTTGGACAAGAATTCCAAGCATATTTTAATATGATTTTTAATGTGTCTTTAGAATGTATTTTCTATCAATACCGCTGTCTAACAAGATATTGTTCTTATTCACATTAGAGTTTAATCATATATAGATTGCTCTTGCAAGGTTGCAGAAGCTCAGGTTAAGCTAGTGTCCAAAAATGATACACCAACTACATTTAAATTTAAGGTACCATATCCGATTCAAATGAATCCTATTAGTAGTGCGGTGAGTTTTAATTAAAAATTGGTATATACATTATTGATTTCTTCTAGAGTTTGATTAATATACTACACAAAAGGTGTTGATCAGGTTATATACCAGGGTTCCGAGTAGCTGGTATGACTTAAAGCCAACTAATCCTCGATTAAGAAACTGCATGATGGGAGTGGGATCATCTGTACATGGTAGGAGTGGGATCATCTGTACATGTCACAGCCTTCCACTTGCTTTCGGGCTATGAAAATATTCATTTAAGGTTGGTCCGTCAGGACTTCGATTTTGTGGGCCTGAAAGTATGGTCTCAACTTAGTCGAGGCTGTGACTAGGGCAAGCGGAAACTATTCATTGGTAGAATAGTTTAACATCACTCTGTAGAGCACCTTGATCATATAGTCGACAACCTCTAAATTGTATGTTCTTCCTTTATCAAGGCTGCATTCACGGCTTGTTAAGTAAAAATATCCTCTGAACTAGGTTTGGACAACAATGGGGCCTCAGTCATATACTTTTTTAGCTGTTCAAGGGCCTCGTGGCTCTCAGCTATCCATTCAAAATTCTTTACCTTCTTAAGGATTTTGAAGAAGGGCAGCCATTTCTCATCAAACTTGGAAATAGACCTCCCAGAGCTACAATTCTTCTGGTCAATTTCTGAACATCCTTGATGGAGTGTGGTGGCTCCATATCTAGGATGGGCTTAATCTTATCTGGATTGGCCTTGATTTCTCTTTTTGAGATTGTGTGCTCCGAATATTTCCAGACCCAACACCAAAGGCGTACTTGGAAGGTTTTAACATCATCTTGTGGTACCTTAAACACTTTGAATGTCTCCCTGAAGTGATTATTATGATCGGCCTTGGCTAGGATTTTGACTAAAATGTCATCAAACATATACCTCAATCCTCATTCCAATTAGATGGGAAAATATCTTATTCACTAGTCTCTAATAAATAGATCATGCATTCTTATGTCCAAAAGCCATAACATGATGGCCAAGACACCAAAGTCGATTATGAAGTATCTCCACTGTTGATGAGATTGTTTGTGATGAGGCGGGATGATTATTTCCACTCTTGTTTCTGCTTCGTGTAAGTATCATATGCTTGTTGTTTTCCCATAGACGGCGTCAAATATTACGGAATAAAAACTAGGATAGTTAATATTTAATTCTAGGGTTTCTGATCTTGGAGCTTTAATGGTTGTTCTCACGATGGCACTAGCTATCCTCGCTAGATGCCTATGTATCTCTGTGTTGTAGAGAATTAACCCAAAAATATAATTCTAGGTTGAGGGGTAGAGCCCCTAAATATAGAGGTGAGTCTAGGATTAGACTCGTGTTGGGAGACTTGGTGGAACACTCTCGAACATAGATGGTAATTAGGACTCCTATAAGGAAAGGAATTCTAGATCCTTCATTGTAGGAGCTAGTATTCATGTTTCCCGTCATGTCTCTATTCTTTCAGCTGTATTCGGCCTAGTCCATGAAAATCTCATATTCGTAGATCTAGACGACCTCTAAGTGTGGGCCTTGATGACTTCTGCCCATGGGTCTTGATGACTTGGGTCATCTTTTTTTCTGTAACAAGCCTTTGGCCAACCTGGTTTGTACTGGGTTTTGGACAGGAGTCCAAGCATAATTAATATGACATTGAATGTGTCTTCAGGATGTATTTTATATATATACCGCTGTCTAACAAGATATTTTTCTTGTTCAAATTAGAATTTAATCATATATAGGTTGCTCTTGCAAGGTTGTAGAAGCTCAGGTTAAGCCATCATCCAGAAATGATACATCAACTACATTTAACTTTAAGGTACCAGATCTGGTTCAAATGAATCCTTTTAGTAGTGCGGTGAGTTTTATTTAACAATTGGTACAAACATTATTATTTCCTTCTACGGTTTGATTAATATACTACACAAAAGGTGGTGATGAGGTTATATACCAGGGTTTCCAGGAGCAGGTATGATTTAAAGCCAACTAATCCTGGATTAAGAAACTGTATAATTAGAGTGGGATCATCTGTACATGGAATGGGATCTTAAAGAGTTGCTTAACATTCCCAAATTAGCTAAGCTTGACTATTAGATTATATATTGTCACTCTGATGTACTAGTATATACTGACATTGGTTGTAGTAATCATCTCAATTTCCTTTCCTATTAAAGAGAATATGAGCTAAATCATGGCAAAAAAAAAATTTGAGGATTTTTGGCTTCATTAATTTTAAATGAGCTCAGATTTCGTGTTCTTATTCTATGTTAACATTTCTCAATTCCAAATATATATTATATGTCTACATATACATACTCAGTTTATATATGATATTTCAACGCAGTGTCCATATATAATTGTTTTACCAAAATTTAATTGTTAAAGATATGGAAAATCTAATTTCATGTAACATTAAACAAAAAAAATTTATAATTTTGATAATTTTAATTTTTATAATAAAGGAATTAAATATATGTACCATGCATGATAAATTACAACATATGTACTAACGGGAAATGAATTTTACTGAGAGGACAAGACAAGATGGTTCGTATTCTAAAACTTCTCATTTTATTTGATCAAGATTATGAGATTTGTCATAGAGTATGCTAAAAAGGCCCAAACCTCTTCTTTTTCGGTCATTTTTTTTTGGACATTGTTGGCCTTTTTGAAGTTGTTCTTGTTCCATTTTTGACAAAAGGAAAGATGAGTTCAAACAAAAGTTATACATATAGTGATTTTTAAGTGTGCACGATTTGACTCATTTAGTTAAATGAGTCGAAATTGCCAGAAGTTTCGGCTCGTTAATTCAACAAGCCTGCTCTATTCTAGTTGTAGAATTAAACAAGTTAAGTTCAGAAAGGTTTAATGAAGTATAAAATTAAAAATTAACTGCTTTCCTCGATTCGTTAAAACAGACTCATTTAGCTAAACGTCCCAACTCGACATGACTCGTAAAATTATACGAGTCAATAGGGTGTTAGGCTTGATTAGTTAAACAAGTCGGGTAAGCTCGATTTGATTAAACGCAGCTAGAAACTTGGCTTCTCACCCGAATTACATCCCTATATAATAGTGAATCTTTGTATCATATTTTTTATGTGAAACACATTAATCGTTGAAGTTTTGTTACTTGAAAATAAGTTTTTAATGAATTTTACATTGGAGATAGCTTATTAGAACCTACAATGATTTTCTATTGATTTTTAAAAAACTAAGGATTCAAGAAACTACTAATGAGTACCTTCATCATCCAATGGTACCAAATTAATGACCTTAATTAAATTCATATTAACATAAATTCATTAATTATGTGTTAAATTTCAACTTTTTAAGCCGTTGAATTATGCAGTAAAATGCTAAACTTTGTAAGCTATTTAACTTATTACAATAGGAGTGGGCCTATAAATGTACTCTCTCATGATCATCTTTATGCTAAAGTATCTTAATTTTTTCTAATTATAAATTAATCACCAACCCACTACAAATATTTCTTTGGCTTAAAAAATATTTTAAACTAATAAATTATTCTTCTCGAAACAATTCAATATTTAACTTAATATTTTAAAATTATACAGTGCCAGACTTAACTCAAGACTTAACTCCTATGTTAACGGGGAGAATAGCAAAATAAATAACAATTAACTATGGCCAAGCTCAGTAACTAGCCTAAGATGGAAAGTGCAGTGGCAATACCATGCTGCACATAAGAGTGTTTCTGTTGTGCAACATTTCTATGACATTCTAAGTACCATACCACAACAGCCCACTACTAGAAAATAGGGTTAAATTCAACCGATTAAATTCACCAAAACTAAACTCAACCGCATATGGTTGAATTTTGAAATCAACGTATTAGAGCTTTGACCAGCGCTCAAATTCAACCGAACAATTCAACCGATTAAATTTAATCGGTTTTAAATTCAGCCAGAACCATTTGCATTTAGTGTTCCCAATTTTTCCCGTGCGCGGGAAATTTCCCACCAAAAGTTAAATTCAACCGAATAAATTCAATTGTTTTGTAATCAACCAAAACCGGTTGAATTTAGAACAACTAATTTTTTGGGTGAGCGGGAAAGTTCCCACCAAAACTAAATTCAACCGGATTAAAATCAACGGAAATCATATTAAACGATTTCCGGTTGAATTTAGTATAAATAATTTTTTGTTCGCGGGAAAGTTCCACCAAAAATGAATAAATTCAATGGATTTTAAATTCAACCGTTTCTTGTTGAATTTAGTAAAAAAATTGGTTGAATTTATATTTGGGAGGAATTTATTTTCTGAACAAAAATCAACCTGATTGTGTGGAATTTACTATTTTACTTATTAATATTGAATATGCCTAATATTAAATATTTATTTAGATTAAAATAGTGGGGGAAATTTTCCGCTTTTTTAAAAATTGTAATTTTGGTATAAATCAATTTTATTCATCTATTATGAATGCATTTGGTAATATTAATTATTTTCAAATTTTTGTTTAATAAATTAATTAAGTAACTTACTAACTTTGTACAAGTTATTTGCGAACCGAGTTGTTCGCGAAACAAATATTAAGATTTATATATATTTTAGTGATATGATATAAATTTTAGAAAAAAATTAACGTATATGATTTGCTATTTTAACAGTCAATCAGTAGTTTGACCAATATTTCTTGCTTGTGTTTAGTCCCACACTAATTTTTTGATTTTTTTAAAAAATATTTATGAATGGTCCAGCCGTAATGATATCAAGATCTATATATTTTGGTGATCTGATTAATTTTTACCAAAAATTAAATGTATTTTGTTTGTTATTTTAACAGTCAACAAATAGTTTGACCAATACTTCTTACTAGTGTTTAGTCTCATATCGATATTCCGATTTTTTTTTAAAATTATTTATGAACGATCCAACCGTACGGATGTCAAGATTTATATATTTTATTGATATGATAAAAAATTTAGAAAAAAATAAATGTATTTGGTTTGCTATTTTAACAGTCAACTAGTAGTTTGACCAGTTATTTTTACTAGTGTTTAGTCCCGTACCGATATTTCAGTTTTTTAAAAAATGTTTATGAATGAATCCAATCGTGAGGATGTCAAGATCTATATATTTTAGTGATATGACAAAAAAATTAGAAAAATATAAATGTATTTGGTTTGCTATTTTAGCA
The DNA here is from genome assembly GCF_009905375.1 of Apium graveolens. Classification (NCBI taxonomy): domain Eukaryota; kingdom Viridiplantae; phylum Streptophyta; class Magnoliopsida; order Apiales; family Apiaceae; genus Apium; species Apium graveolens. The sequence continues at coordinate 10,453 of NW_027417166.1, forward strand.
GTCAACTAGTAGTTTGACCAGTTATTCTTACTAGTGTTTAGTCCCGTACCGATATTTTGATTTTTTTAAAAAATGTTTATGAATGATCCAACTGTAAGGATGTAAACATCTATATATTTTATTGATATGAAAAAAATGTTTAGAAAAAATAATTGTATTGGGTTTGTTATTTTAACAGTCAACTAGTAGTTTGACGAGTACTTCTACTAGTGTTTTGTCTCATACCTATGTTTCAGTTTTTTACAAAATATTTATGAATGATCCAACCATAGGGATGTCAAGATCTATATATCTAAAATGATACGATAAAATTTTTAGAAAAAAATAAATATATTTGGTTTGCTATTTTAACAGTTAACCAGTAGTTTGACCAGTACTTCTGAGTAGTGTTTAGTCCCATACAGATGTTTTGATTTTTTAAAAAGATTTACGAAGGATCCAACCGTACGGATGTTAAGATCTATATATTTTAGTAATATAATAAAAAAATTAGAAAAAAATAAATGTATTTGTTTTGCTATTTTAACAGTCAACAAGCAGTTTGACTAGTACTTGTCAATAGTGTTTAGTCTCATATACATGTTTTGATTTTTTTTAAAAAAAATTATGAATGATCCAACCGTACAAATGTCAAGATCTATATATTTTAGTGATATGTTAAAAAAAATTAGAAAAAGATATATTTATTTTGCTATTTTAACGGTCAGCAAATAGTTTGACAAACATATATTACTAATGTTTAGTCCTATATTAATATTTTAATTTTTTTAATATTTATGAATGATCCAACCGTACGGATGTCAAGATCTATATATTTTAGTGATATGATAGAAAATTTAGAAAAAAAATAAATATACAAAATTTGGTTGATATTAATATATAATATCCTTTGGGTTATTTATGAAATATATATTCAACAAAATTTGGTTGATATTAATATACAAAAAATGGACTAGCTTACGAATCAACCAAAATCGGTTGGTTTTTATAAAATAAATTAGACTGGTGAATGGTAAATTGACAGATATTAAAGCCATAAATTAGAAATGTAGAGGCAAGAGACCAGAGACAAATACCTGTCTTTGCCTTTGATGGTACAAGAGACTGATCACCCCGACAATAATGCAGCAGGGTAAATGAAGAAAATAGTTCATAGGAGAATAACTTGTAAATTTATACATTGGCATGATCATTTGAATCATGTAAGTAATGGTTAAAAATGTTGAATCTGTAGCAATCAAAATGGTACTTACATTGAAAATTGCAGATCCATTATCGTCCTCAGGAAATACCGAAAGATCCCATGATAACATCCAATTACAAATAAATAGTCACTTTAACATGTATACTCTTACCAGGATTTTCATAAAGAACAGGATAGGTTACACTGTTACACAATACCACAACCTTCTCAAGGGTCTAAGACTTTCTCAATAGAGTAACTGACCTCATGTTGCAGACAGGTTAAAAGGCTCACGTAACACTCAAAGGATTAAGCTATAACATGAAAATAGACACTTCCTTGCACTAAATTTTAGAAAACAATGAACCAATAATTTAATAATGTATAAGCTAATCTCACATACCATAACCTTGAGTCACTGGGTCGCTCGGCCAACGATTTCCTGATGAGTTCCATAACTGATGCTTTCTTTCCAACAGGCTACATAAACAAACATTTTTTTAATTTAAGTTACTCAGCATCACAAATGCTTGTATGAGAGTGAATAAAATTTAAAGGAAGATAGATGACGAAATGTCAAGGAGAAAAGGAAACAATGTAAATCATTGATCATACCGGTAAAAATATATTACAGTATCCCATAACTCGAGATCCTGATAAAACCTAACTGCTTCACCTATCAAGCCACAACTCACCAAGAGATCACCATATTCCCTTGAAGATAAAAAAGAAGGAATTGAAAAGTAGTTCTGCAAAGACTTCAAGCCTAAATTCAATTAACACTATTTATCTCTTTGTTAAAAACAAATATAATAAATCATGACGGGTCCAGGAAACAAGCATAGTTAATTATAAGTCAAATACAAGCTGGATTTATTGTACTCACCGGCTGGCTCTCCTTTCTTGCACAGCTTTAGATTGTAATATAAGAAATAGAAAAAGATACTAATTCTTAGGAAAAAGGTATGCGGGTGTTGGTAATAAGTTTCGTATATAATGGATAAGTAAAAAAAGGGGAAAACAATGACGTCATACCGGAGGTAGGAACATCTTTGGCGCATTTTCAGAACCACTAGGACCAAATGCAGCTAACATCCCACTCTTCCCTTTCATAATATCCTCTACTATCGGGTTCATCATTTTGTCAAACACATCATCCTACAAAACATCCGAGTATAAAACCTCACAAATTACTCAAAAACAAAACATTAGACATTATTCCACAACTAAAATTTACGAAAATTAAAACCCTGGAACTTCAATTTTACATTACAAGCTCATCGAAAACATATAACAGGAAATAAACCTTAACAAACAATTTAATAATTAAAACCCTAGAATCTCAATTCGATCAAATTAAGCAACAACCTGAGACGAATGAGCAAAAAACACATACGAAAACCCTTTAATGAAGGGGGGGTACCTGAAGAGTGGATGAATGAGAAGAGGAAGCACCGTCACAAACAAGAGCAGAAAGAAGGCGGCGGTTGTGTTTGGGCATTATTGGTGTCCGATGATGGCGTGAACCCAAGCGGCTACTACTCGAACCCATATTTCACTTCTCAATTTAATCCTATACCCACAACATCATATATATTTTTATGTGTATGGAGAGTGAGAGAGAGAGCGAGAGAGAGAGAAAGGATTGAAAATGAAGAAGAAGACATACACGGGAATAACTGATTCTCACCCCGATTCAATCGAGTCCTAATTAGAAATATAAATTGAAAGGGTTGGCCAGAGAGAGTGATGGAAAAGAAAGAGGGGTTAGGCGGAGAGAAGGTACTGAGAAAGAAAGATGAAGTGAGTGAAATGGGTGGTTGGGTATATTCTGAAAATCTAAAAAATTCAAACAAGTTCTGAAAATTTGGCCGGCGATTTTACCCGCTTAGCCCAAATATGGGCCGATATGAGTCCAGTTAGATACACAGATAAGTTTATGCTTTACATTTTAATAATAAAATTCAAATAATCATTTAATAAAAGAATTAATTATTTATGTGTATTTTATCACTTCTATAATTCGTATATTTATTTTTTTTATATATTTTTTTTAAAATGCATATATTAATGCACGTATTAAAATGAGGGGAATATATAATATTTTAACTTTTATTACTTTTGAAATTTATGTACTAATTTCTTAAAATTTTAAGACCCTAGAAAATTTGTATTTGAAACTTTTTAAAGTTTACTATGTATAATTTCATAAATCATCAAGTATGTTATTTATTCAATTCGTAAATCAAATTAAATTATTATAATTTTAATTTAAATTAATATTTAATCTTAAAAACATATTTCATTAATATTTTGATACTCTAAGCTAACACTTTTACAAATATGTTATAAGCTGCAACACTTTAAAACTAATGTAACACCATATTTTAGGATATTGTAACACAAAAACCACCATGTTAAATTAGGCCACAAGTATCGTACCTAAGGTAACATATGAGGTAACTTTCATTCGGAGAGGGGTTGCGATAGGCCACATATGGTGTAGTGTCACGGCGCGCACTAGCTATTCTCGCAAGATGCCTACGTATCTATGTGTTGTAGAGAATTAACCCAAAAATGTAGTTCTAGGTTGAGGGGTAGAGCCCTTAATATAGAGGTGAGTCTAGGGTTAGACTCGTGTCGGGAGACTTGGTAGAAAACTCTAGAACTTATATGGTAATTAGGACTCCTATAAGGAAATGGAAATCTAGATCCTTCCTTGTAGGAGCTATTATTCATGTCTGACGTCATGTCTCTGTTCTTTCAGCCGTATTCGGCCTAGTCCATGAAAATCTCATATACGTAGATCTAGACGAACTCTACGTGTGGGCCTTGACGACTTCTGACAATGGGCCTTGACGGCTTTGGTCATTTTTTTCTGTAACAAGCCTTTGGCATACTTGGTTATACTGGGCTTTGGACAATAATTCCAAGCATAATTACTATGACATTGAATGTGTCTTTAGGATTTATTCTCTATGTATACTGCTGTCTAACAAGATATTGTTCTTGTTCAAATTAGAGTTTAATCATATATAGATTGATCTTGCAAGGTTGCAGAAGCTCAGGTTAAGCCAGCGTCCAGAAATGATATACCAACTACATTTAACTTTAAGGTACCAGATCCAATTAAAATGAATCCTTTTAGTAGTGCGGTAAGTTTTAATTAACAATCGGTGCAAGTATTATTATTTTCTTCCAGAGTTTGATTAATATACCTACACAAAAGGTGTTGATCAGGTTATATACCAGGGTTTCCAGGAGCAGGTATGATTTAAAGCCAACTAATCCTGGATTAACAAACTGCATAATTAGAGTGGGATCATATGTACATGAAATGGGATCTTAAAGAGTTTCTTAACATACCCAAATTAGCTAGGCTTGACTATTAGATTATATATTGTCACTCTAATGTACTAGTATATATATTGACATTGGTTGTAGTAATCATCTCAATTTCCTTTCCCGGTAAAGAGAATGGGAGCCCAATCACGGCAAAAGTTTTTTTCGAGGATTTTTGGCATCATAAATTTTAAATGAACTGAGATTTTGTGTTTTATTATATGTTAACATTTCTCAATTCCAAATATATATCATATGTCTATATATACCTACTCAGTTTATATATGATGTTTGAACGCAGCGTCCTATATATAATCATTTTACCCAAATTTAATTATTAGAGATATCAAAAATATAATTTCATGTAACATTGAACAAAAAAATTATAATTATGATAATTTAAATTTTATAAAAACGAATTAAATATATGTACCATGCATGATAAATTACAACATTTGTAAAAACTGGAAATGAATTTTACTGAGGGACAAGACAAGATGGTTCGTATTCTAAAACTTCTCATTTTTATTTGATCCAGATTTATGAGATTTGTCGAAGAGTATGCTAAAAAGGCTCAAACCTCTTCTTCTTTTTCGGTTATTTTCCGTCTGGACATTGTTGGCCTTCTTGAAGTTGTTCTTGTTCCATTTTTGACAAACGGGAAAGATGAGTTCAAAATTAAAGTTATACATATAATGATTTTTAATTGTGCTCGTTTGACTTATTTAGTTAAATGAGTCGAAATTGGCAAATGTTCCGGCTCGTTAATTCAATAAGTCTATCTACTCTAGTTATAGAATTAAATAAGCCAAGTTCAGGAAGGTTTAGTTAGTTAGGTATAAAATTAAAAATTAACAGCTTCCCCTGACTCGTTAAAACACAGACTCATTTAGTTAAACGTCCCAACTCGACACGACTCATAAACTTATACGAGTCGAGTTCCGGTAGAGTTTTAGGCTTGATCAGTTAAACAAGTCGGGTAAGCTCGATTCGATTAAAAGCTAGCTAGAAACTTGGCTCCATCACCCGAATTACAGCCCTACATATTATTGAATCTTTGTATCATTTTTTTTATGTGAAACACATTAATGGTTGAAGTTTTGTTACTTGAAAATAAGTTTTTAATGAATTTTACATAGGAGATAACTTATTAGAACCTACAATGATTTTCTATTGATTTTTAAAAATCTAAGGTTTCAAAAAACTACTAATGAGTACCTGTAGTAAACCAGCACGTGTTTATGTGTCTATATATAAGTATATACAGTTTCTTGTGATAAAAACTCATGGTGTATATATTAAATAATGTATTCCACTAATGATAAAATGAATGATTACAAGTAAATATAAAGCAGCTAGTGTGCAACTTGCATAAACAACTAGACCTATAAAATAGAACTACTCCTGATTTTTTGTTTATTAATGATGGATGACCTAGTCATACACGTACAAGCTGATCTTAAAACAAATAAAATAAAATTTTAACACAATAAAATAAGTTTAGATTAATTTTCCAACAGTACCTTCATGATCCAATGGTACCAAATTAATGACCCTAATTAAATTCATATTAACATAAATTCATTAATTATGTGTTAAATTTCAACTTTTTAAGCCGCACTAAAATGCAAAACTTTGTAAGCTATTTAACTTATTGCAATAGGAGTGGACCTATAAATGTACTCTCTGATGATCATATTTATGCTAAAATAGCTTAATCTTTTCTCATTATAAATTAATCAAACCAACCCACTACAAATATTTCTTTGGCTAAAAAATATTATAAACCAATAAATTATTCTTCTCGAAACAATTCAATATTTAACTTAGTATTTTAAAATCATATAGTGCAAGACTTAACTCCAATGTTAACGGGAGAATAGCAAAATAAATAACAACTAACTATGACATTCTAAGTACCATACCACAACACCACAACAGCTTGAATTCAACTATTTGATGTCCTTTTGGTGTTTGTCTGCTACACTTTAAAAGAAAAATAATAATGTTAAATTATCCAAATAAAAGAAAACATATCTAGGGGAGTGGTTATATTAATAACCTTTAACAAAACATGCATAATCACCAAAGTTGAGTATAAAATAATGAATATAGTTATGAAGGAGATAAGTTAATAGGAGAAAAACGTGCTTGATGTGCATGACACGGTTTGAGAATCAAGATCCCAAATATATTATGACCTCTGGTCTCTTTTTATCGTGCAAACTAATATTTTCTATATATTAAAAAGTGAGAATTATATAATAAGAAGTGAAAATTAAGTGAGTTAAAGACATAAGGAAACATAAAATAAGAAAAAACCAATATCATAACATCAAAACCACACAAAAAATCAAGGGAGAAAGGGATACATAAGATATCACCAAAATAATTTTGGAATCGATAAATAACAAGATACCAAAATCATATGATTATAACAAAACATAATACATAAGTGATTCAAATCTATTCTCATTTCACTTTTTGCATGTAAAAAATATTAATTACACGTATAATAAAAATAAAGTATTTTATGTGAAATTATTTAGTGGCTTTTAATAGATGCACGCATTATTCCTTATTGGTCATTCTTTTTATGAAGGGGAAAATAATTTAAAATTGATGGATTAGTTAAAATTTGTTTCCTAGGGAAAAAGAAAAAAAGAAGTCAAATTATATTTGTATGTCACTATTATGCAGTATCATTTGAAGATGATAGATTATTAAAAATTTATTTTCTAGAAAAAAATAAAAAAAGGAAATCAAATTATATTTGTAGTCCATAATTATTGAGTATCAAAATCACGAGAATAATACATAAAAGATTTTTTATAATCTCACAATAGCTAGGTTTATTAAAAAAGAATATGCAAAATCTATTATATAATAGCTACAGTATTTAAAAAAAATATATGCATTATCTATTATATATGGATATTATTTTATGGTGATTTATTTTATACCCTGCATAGTATATGGATACATGAGCATCATGTAATGACAAAGGAAATAACTAAACAGGAAAACTAATAAATACTTGAAAAGCAATTTTGAAATTCCAAGAACTCCTAAATAGGCCTCAAACATATTCCATTATACCCATATGATATGCATGGCATATATTATTAGATTGTCATGAGGTTAAAAGAGCTTATAAATCAAAGTAAAGTTTCATCTTTGGTCCAAGAGATAATCCAAAACCAAGTCCTCTTCTTCTCACTCACCATATCCAAGAAGTTTTAGTAACAATGGTCCGTGTAAGGGCTTTTAATCCCTCAGTCCCCAACAATTTTGAAAGGTATATATAAACATTATCAATAAATTATCATAGTTATCATAATATACACCTTATGTTTATACCAATTTCTTGCATATGTAGCTCAACTGGCAATGGTACAAGGATGATCGCCGTTGCAAGCCATAACAGTGAGAAGACATTTAGGGAGGTCTGTCTATCTCCAAAATTTTTGTTGAGATATTGAAGTTCTCTCTTTGTCTTTAAATTTTCTGTTGTTGATTAATTTTTTAATGGCATTAATGGGGGCCTTGCAGGAGATAGTTCTTAAGATGTCTCTCAACCTTATAAGACCCCGAGATGGAAGATTTGCATGGTCTTCTTCTCTTTTCTCTCTACTCTAAACTTCAATTAATATATCTATATATTTACATTTTCTTGTTCACACAAATTAACTGACACATTCTAGTTTATTGTCCTCTTCTAATCTTGCAAATATTTCTACATCAACATACACGAAACTCAAATTCAGGCAACAGGTATCAAATCTCTTGGACTTGTTTTGGTAAATTGTTTTTTTTAGTGGCTGAATCTCTGGTTTTGTTTTGCAGTCTTTCAATAGAGACGTAGAGAAAAATAGAAAAATTATGGAAAGTGAAGAACAAATGACATGGGAGTTAATTAGAAAAGGTCCCAGGAGCTCCAGGTTGATGTTAATTACTTTTTCTAATGTTTAAGAAAAGGGATATTTGGATTAGTAGTTTTAGCCATGAATATTTAATTAGTATAATTTTCTAAAATATTTCCCCTTTTATATGTTGTTAATTTGTCAATTTGTCCTAATTATACAAATGATTTATTTGCATAGAGTAAGGAGAGCAAGCATGAGTGGATGGGAAGCTGGATTCTACAATTACTTGGACTCCACAAATAATAATAATGGAGAACAAGTTGGTTAATAATTGTACCTATATGTTGAATTTTATGTACGTTATTTTTACATCATAATATTTTTTAATTGAGTTGAATTTGGGAACAATATTTATGTCAAGTTATTGAATAATGATAATTTGTTAGTGAATAATCAAAACATTCTTTATTTTCTTTTCTCTTTTTCAAAATTTATGGATAGATGTTGGTTTAAATATTATAAATATTAAATTCTAATATAAAATTGATTGTATTTAAATTTCAATTTTTTTTTCATTTTGGCGAATAATACTTAACTACATTAAATATAAATGTAATAATGAAATGAAATCATGAATATATACACCTCTTGTGTATTTTTTTCACAAGTAATAATTCAAAAATTAACAATATATAACTTTTTAAAAGTTTTACATATAAAAGGTTTTAATAAATTACTTGAATATTATATAATAAGTCTCGGAATAAAACCTCCAACGAGGCTGCAATGCAAGGGAAACAACCTGCTTACATTGATAAGTATATCAAGTTGTATGGGTTAGTTACTAACATGTATCATAGGAGAAGTGATGCAAGAAGAAAAAATACATGCAAATTGCTTCAACAATAGAAAAATATGGCAAAATGGAAGAAATGACAGTCATACATAGTGTGGCAAGTTTAAAAGATCACAAAGATTTAGTAGGTGGTAAAACTAATAGATACTTAGAAAGAAATATTGAGATTTCATTGTATAGACATGTGGTATTTTTATTATTATGTTGATTTATTGCATGAGGTTAAAAGAGTTTATAAATTATGTTAAAGTTTCATCTTTAGTCCAACATACAATCTAAAAGAAATCCCTCTTCTAATTGTTACTCACCATATCAAAGAACTTTTACTCCCTCCGTCTCCAAAAATTTTGGAAGACATGTATACTTAATTAGTATAATTTTCTATTATATTTTTCCTTTATGTTGTTGATCTCTACTAATTGTGCAAATGGTTTATTTCCGTAGAGCAAGGAGGGTGTAGAAATGTGGACTCCACCAAAACTTGAACACCCCTTATTAGAGAAGAAGATGTTGGTTAATAATAGTACTTGTACAATTGAAGTTATTCTATTGTAAATCTATGAATCTTATCTACCTTTTTTTATAGAAATTTTTTTGTAATGAAAATTTCAAGTTATCGAATGATCATAATTGGGAAAATCAATTTTTTGTCACTTAATTTTTTTTCTCTCAGGTACTGAACTCTCCATTGACTTTGACTTGAGCAATCACAAGTCTTGAATCTTCACAAATTTTAAGGTTTTTGGCCTCACGGCTCCAGCCAAGCCTAAGCCGGCTATCATAACTTCATATTCTCCTTTATTTTTCGTAGTTGGGAAGTCCAACTTCAGTGCATACTCAATCATGAATCCTTCGGGGCTTTGCAAGACTAGGCCTTCACCACTTTATTTTATTTTGGATGCTCCGTCAAAATGGAGAATCCAATATTCTTTTAGAGTTACATCTTCATCCTTTTCTTTCTTTTTCTACTTCCGGAATTACTATCTCTTACCCCCCAGATTCTTGGTCGTTAATGGTGCATTCAACCATAAAGTCTATTAAGGTCTCAGCCTTGATGGCTGTTTGAGACTTGTATTTGATATCAAATTTAACCACCTCAATTGCCCATTTAATGAGCCTTTCACTTTCTTTCGGGCTATCAAAATGTTGCTTCAAGGTTGGTCCGTTAGGACTTCGATTTTGTGGGCCTGAAAGTAAGGTCTCAACTTCATCTCGAGGCTGTGACTAGGACAAGCACAAACTTCTGAGTTATAGAATAGTTCAACATCACTCCGTAGAGCACCTTGATCACATAGTAGACAACCTATATATTGTATGTTCTTCCTTTATAAGGGCTGCACTTACGGCTTGATCAGAGGCCCCGAGGTATAAGTAAAAAATGTTCTTTGGACTAGGTTTGGTCAACAACAGGGCCTGAGTAATGTACTTCTTTAGTTGCTCAATGGCCTCGTAGCTCTCAGCCATTCAAAATTCTTCACCTTCTTAAGTGTTTTGAATATGGGCAACCATTTCTCATCAAAGTTGGAGTAAACCTCCCAGATCTACATTTCTTCTGGTTAACTTCTCAACATCCTTGATGGAGTGTGGTGGCTCCATATCTAGGATGGGCTTGATGTTATTAGGATTGGCCTTGATTCATCTTTTTGAAATCATGTGCCCCAAATATATCCAGACCCAACAACGGTGACTTGGCACGGTTTAACATCATCTTGTGGTACCTTAGCACTTTTAATATCTCCCTGAGGTGATTATTATGATCGGCCTTGGCTAGTCTTTTGACTAACATGTCATCAAACATAGACCTCAATCCTCTTTCCAATTAGATAGGAAAATATCTTTTTCACCAATCTCTTGTAAACAAATCCTGCATTATTATGTCCAAAAGTCATAACATGATGGCCAAAGACACCAAAGTCGATTATGACAGAACTATTTTAGGTGCCATATTTGTGAATTTTGATTTGATTGTTACCGCTAAAACCCTCCACGAAGCTCAGCATCTCGTGCATGATTGTGGCATTGATCAGGATATCAATCCTTGATAGGGGGTATCTCCACTGTTGATGAGATTATTTGTGATGATACGGGATCATTATTTCCACTATTGTTTCTGCTTCATGTAAGTATCATGGTTTTTATTTTCCCACAGACGGTGCCAAATTTTAGGGAATAAAAACTAGGATATTCTAATATTTAATTCTAGGGTTTGTGATCTTGGAGCTTTAATAGTTGTTCTCACGGTGGGAACTAACTATTCTTGAAAGATTCCTACGTATCTCTTTGTTGTAGAGAATCAACCCAAAATATAGTTTTAGGTTGAGGGGTAGAGCCCTTAATATAGAGGTGAGTCCAGGGTTAGACTCATGTTGGGAGACTTGGTGGAAAACTCTTCAACTTAGGACTCCTACAAGGAAAGGAATTCTAGATCCTTCTTTGTAGGAGCTAGTATCCATGTTTGACGTCATGTATCTGTTCTTTCATCCGTATTATTCCTAATCCATGAAAATCTCATATTCATGGATCTAGACGACATCAACGCATGGGCTTTGATGACTTCTGCCCATGGGCCTTGACGACTTGGGTTGTCTTTTCCTGTAACAAGCCTTTGACCAACCTGGTTTGTACTGGCTTTGGACAAGAATTCCAAGCATATTTAATATGATTTTTAATGTGTGTTTAGAATGTATTTTCTATCAATACCGTTGTCTAACAATATATTTTTCTTATTCACATTAGAGTTTAATCATATATAGATTGCTCTTGCAAGGTTGCAGAAGCTCAGGTTAAGCTAGTGTCCAAAAATGATACACCAACTACATTTAAATTTAAGGTACCATATCCGATTCAAATGAATCCTATTAGTAGTGCGGTGAGTTTTAATTAAAAATTGGTACATACATTATTGTTTTCTTCTAGAGTTTGATTAATATACTACACAAAAGGTGTTGATCAGGTTATATACCAGGGTTTCGAGTAGCTGGTATGACTTAAAGCCAACTAATCCTCGATTAAGAAACTGCATAATGGGAGTGGGATCATCTGTACATGGTGGGAGTGGGATCATCTGTACATGTCACAGCCTTCCACTTGCTTTCGGGTTATGAAAATATTCATTTCAGGTTGGTCCGTCAGGACTTCGATTTTGTGGGCCTGAAAGTATGGTCTCAACTTAGTCGAGGCTGTGACTAGGGCAAGCGGAAACTATTCATTGGTAGAATAGTTTAACATCACTCTGTAGAGCACCTTGATCATATAGTCGACAACCTCTAAATTGTATGTTCTTCCTTTATCAAGGCTGCATTCACGGCTTGTTAAGAGACATCGAGGTATAAGTAAAAAATATCCTCTGAACTAGGTTTGGACAACAATGGGGCCTCAGTCATGTACTTTTTTAGCTGCTCAAGGGCCTCGTGGCTCTCAGCTATCCATTCAAAATTCTTTACCTTCTTAAGGATTTTGAAGAAGGGCAGCCATTTCTCATCAAACATGGAAATAGACCTCCCAGAGCTACAATTCTTCTGGTCAATTTCTGAACATCCTTGATGGAGTGTGGTGGCTCCATATCTAGGATGGGCTTGATCTTATCGGGTTGCCCTTGATTTCTCTTTTTGAGATTGTGTGCTCCGAATATTTCCAGACCCAACACCAAAGGCGTACTTGGCAGGTTTTAACATCATCTTGTGGTACCTTAACACTTTGAATGTCTCCCTGAAGTGATTATTATGATCGGCCTTGGCTACGATTTTGACTAAAATGTCATCAAACATATACCTCAATCCTCATTCCAATTAGATGGGAAAATATCTTATTCACTAGTCTCTAATAAATAGATCATGCATTCTTATGTCCAAAAGCCATAACATGATGGCCAAAGACACCAAAGTCGATTATGAAATATTTCTTTCAAGTGTCATCTTTGTGAATTTTGATCTGACCGTAACCGCTGAAACCATCCATGAAGCTCAGCATCTCGTGCATGGTTGTGGCATTGATCAGGATATCAATCCTTGATAGAGATATCTCCACTGTTGATTAGATTGTTTGTGATGAGGCGGGATGATTATTTCCACTCTTGTTTCTGCTTCGTGTAAGTATCATATGCTTGTTGTTTTCCCATAGACGACGTCAAATATTACGAAATAAAAACTAGGATTGTTAATATTTAATTCTAGGGTTTCTGATCTTGGAGCTTTAATGGTTATTCTCACGATGGCACTAGCTATCCTCGCTAGATGCCTATGTATCTCTGTGTTGTAGAGAATTAACCCAAAAATGTAATTCTAGGTTGAGGGGTAGAGCCCCTAAATATAGAGGTGAGTCTAGGATTAGACTCGTGTTGGGAGACTTGGTGGAACACTCTCGAACATAGATGGTAATTAGGACTCCTATAAGGAAAGGAATTCTAGATCCTTCATTGTAGGAGCTAGTATTCATGTCTGACGTCATGTCTCTATTCTTTCAGCCATATTCGGCCTAGTCCATGAAAATCTCATATACGTAGATCTAGACGAACTCTACGTGTGGGCCTTGACGACTTCTGACAATGGGCCTTGATGACTTGGGTCATCTTTTTTTTGTAACAAGCCTTTGGCATACTTGGTTTATACTGGGCTTTGGATAATAATTCCAAGCATAATTACTATGACATTGAATGTGTCTTTAGGATTTATTCTCTATGTATACTGCTGTCTAACAAGATATTGTTCTTCTTCAAATTAGAGTTTAATCATATATAGATTGATCTTGCAAGGTTGCAGAAGCTCAGGTTAAGCCAGCGTCCAGAAATGATATACCAACTACATTTAACTTTAAGGTACGAGATCCAATTAAAATGAATCATTTTAGTAGTGCGGTAAGTTTTAATTAACAATCGGTGCAAGTATTATTATTTTCTTCCAGAGTTTGATTAATATACTATACAAAAGGTGTTGATCAGGTTATATACCAGGGTTTCCAGGAGCAGGTATGATTTAAAGCCAACTAATCCTGGATTAACAAACTGCATAATTAAAGTGGGATCATATGTACATGAAATGGGATCTTAAAGAGTTTCTTAACATACCCAAATTAGCTAGGCTTGACTATTAGATTATATATTGTCACTCTAATGTACTAGTATATATATTGACATTGGTTGTAGTAATCATCTCAATTTCCTTTCCCGGTAAAGAGAATGGGAGCCCAATCACGGCAAAAGTTTTTTTCGAGGATTTTTGGCATCATAAATTTTAAATGAACTGAGATTTTGTGTTTTATTATATGTTAACATTTCTCAATTCCAAATATATATCATATGTCTATATATACATACTCAGTTTATATATGATGTTTGAATGCAGCGTCCTATATATAATTATTTTACCCAAATTTAATTATTAGAGATATCAAAAATATAATTTCATGTAACATTGAACAAAAAAATTATAATTATGATAATTTAAATTTTATAAAAAATGAATTAAATATATGTACCATGCATGATAAATTACAACATTTGTAAAAACTGGAAATGAATTTTACTGAGGGACAAGATAAGATGGTTCGTATTCTAAAACTTCTCATTTTTATTTGATCCTGATTTATGAGATTTGTCGAAGAGTATGCTGAAAAGGCTCAAACCTCTTCTTCTTTTTCGGTTATTTTCCGTCTGGACATTGTTGGCCTTCTTGAAGTTGTTCTTGTTCCATTTTTGACAAACGGAAAGATGAGTTCAAAATTAAAGTTATACATATAATGATTTTTAATTGTGCTCGTTTGACTTATTTAGTTAAATGAGTCGAAATTGGAAAAAGTTCCGGCTCGTTAATTCAATAAGTCTATCTACTCTAGTTATAGAATTAAATAAGCCAAGTTCAGGAAGGTTTAGTTAGGTATAAAATTAAAAATTAACAGCTTCCCCTGACTCGTTAAAACACATACTCATTTAGTTAAACGTCCCAACTCGACACGACTCATAAACTTATACGAGTCGAGTTCCGGTAGAGTTTTAAGCTTGATCAGTTAAACAAGTCGGGTAAGCTCGATTCGATTAAAAGTAGCTAGAAACTTGGCTCCATCACCTGAATTACAGCCCTACATATTATTGAATCTTTGTATCATTTTTTTATGTGAAACACATTAATGGTTGAAGTTCTGTTACTTGAAAATAAGTTTTTAATGAATTTTACATAGGAGATAACTTATTAGAACCTACAATGATTTTCTATTGATTTTTAAAAATCTAAGGTTTCAAAAAACTACTAATGAGTACCTGTAGTAAACCACCACGTGTTTATGTGTCTATATATAAGTATATACAGTTTCTTGTGATAAAAACTCATGGTGTATATATTAAATAATGTATTCCACTAATGATAAAATGAATGATTACAAGTAAATATAAAGCAGCTAGTGTGCAACTTGCATAAACAACTACACCTATAAAATAGAACTACTCCTGATTTTTTGTTTATTAATGATGGATGACCTAGTCATACACGTACAAGCTGATCTTAAAACAAATAAAATAAAACTTTAACACAATAAAAGAAGTTTAGATTAATTTTCCAACAGTACCTTCATGATCCAATGGTACCAAATTAATGACCCTAATTAAATTCATATTAACATAAATTCATTAATTATGTGTTAAATTTCAACTTTTTAAGCGGCACTAAAATGCAAAACTTTGTAAGTTATTTAACTTATTGCAATAGGAGTGGACCTATAAATGTACTCTCTCATGATCATATTTATGCTAAAATAGCTTAATCTTTTCTCATTATAAATTAATCAAACCAACCCACTACAAATATTTCTTTGGCTAAAAAATATTATAAACCAATAAATTATTCTTCTCGAAACAATTCAATATTTAACTTAGTATTTTAAAATCATATAGTGCAAGACTTAACTCCAATGTTAACGGGGAGAATAGCAAAATAAATAACAACTAACTATGACATTCTAAGTACCATACCACAACACCACAACAGCTTGAATTCAACTATTTGATGTCCTTTTGGTGTTTGTCTGCTACACTTTAAAAGAAAACTAATAATGTTAAATTATCCAAATAAAAGAAAACATATCTAGGGGAGTGGTTATATTAATAACCTTTAACAAAACATGCATAATCACCAAAGTTGAGTATAAAATAATGAATATAGTTATGAAGGAGATAAGTTAATAGGAGAAAAACGTGCTTGATGTGCATGACACGGTTTGAGAATCAAGATCCCAAATATATTATGACCTCTGGTCTCTTTTTATCGTGCAAACTAATATTTTCTATATATTAAAAAGTGAGAATTATATAATAAGAAGTGAAAATTAAGTGAGTTAAAGATATAAGGAAACATAAAATAAGAAAAAACCAATATCATAACATCAAAACCACACAAAAAATCAAGGGAGAAAGGGATACATAAGATATCACCAAAATAATTTTGGAATCGATAAATAACAAGATACCAAAATCATATGATTATAACAAAACATAATACATAAGTGATTCAAATCTATTCTCATTTCACTTTTTGCATGTAAAAAATATTAATTACACGTATAATAAAAATAAAGTATTTTATGTGAAATTATTTAGTGGCTTTTAATAGATGCACGCATTATTCCTTATTGGTCATTCTTTTTATGAAGGGGAAAATAATTTAAAATTGATGGATTAGTTAAAATTTGTTTCCTAGGGAAAAAGAAAAAAAGAAGTCAAATTATATTTGTATGTCACTATTATGCAGTATCATTTGAAGATGATAGATTATTAAAAATTTATTTTCTAGAAAAAAATAAAAAAAGGAAATCAAATTATATTTGTAGTCCATAATTATTGAGTATCAAAATCACGAGAATAATACATAAAAGATTTTTTATAATCTCACAATAGCTAGGTTTATTAAAAAAGAATATGCAAAATCTATTATATAATAGCTACAGTATTTAAAAAAAAATATATGCATTATCTATTATATATGGATATTATTTTATGGTGATTTATTTTATACCCTGCATAGTATATGGATACATGAGCATCATGTAATGACAAAGGAAATAACTAAACAGGAAAACTAATAAATACTTGAAAAGCAATTTTGAAATTCCAAGAACTCCTAAATAGGCCTCAAACATATTCCATTATACCCATATGATATGCATGGCATATATTATTAGATTGTCATGAGGTTAAAAGAGCTTATAAATCAAAGTAAAGTTTCATCTTTGGTCCAAGAGATAATCCAAAAACAAGTCCTCTTCTTCTCACTCACCATATCCAAGAAGTTTTAGTAACAATGGTCCGTGTAAGCGCTTTTAATCCCTCAGTCCCCAACAATTTTGAAAGGTATATATAAACATTATCAATAAATTATCATAGTTATCATAATATACACCTTATGTTTATACCAATTTCTTGCATATGTAGCTCAACTGGCAATGGTACAAGGATGATCGCCGTTGCAAGCCATAACAGTGAGAAGACATTTAGGGAGGTCTGTCTATCTCCAAAATTTTTGTTGAGATATTGAAGTTCTCTCTTTGTCTTTAAATTTTCTGTTGTTGATTAATTTTTTAATGGCATTAATGGGGGCCTTGCAGGAGATAGTTCTTAAGATGTCTCTCAACCTTATAAGACCCCGAGATGGAAGATTTGCATGGTCTTCTTCTCTTTTCTCTCTACTCTAAACTTCAATTAATATATCTATATATTTACATTTTCTTGTTCACACAAATTAACTGACACATTCTAGTTTATTGTCCTCTTCTAATCTTGCAAATATTTCTACATCAACATACACGAAACTCAAATTCAGGCAACAGGTATCAAATCTCTTGGACTTGTTTTGGTAAATTGTTTTTTTTAGTGGCTGAATCTCTGGTTTTGTTTTGCAGTCTTACAATAGAGACGTAGAGAAAAGGAGAAAAATTATGGAAAGTGAAGAACAAATGACATGGGAGTTAATTAGAAAAGGTCCCAGGAGCTCCAGGTTGATGTTAATTACATTTTCTAATGTTTAAGAAAAGGGATATTTGGATTAGTAGTTTTAGCCATGAATATTTAATTAGTATAATTTTCTAAAATATTTCCCCTTTTATATGTTGTTAATTTGTTAATTTGTGCTAATTATACAAATGATTTATTTGCATAGAGTAAGGAGAGCAAGCATGAGTGGATGGGAAGCTGGATTCTACAATTACTTGGACTCCACAAATAATAATAATGGAGAACAAGTTGGTTAATAATTGTACCTATATGTTGAATTTTATGTACGTTATTTTTACATCATAATATTTTTTAATTGAGTTGAATTTGGGAACAATATTTATGTCAAGTTATTGAATAATGATAATTTGTTAGTGAATAATCAAAACATTCTTTGTTTTCTTTTCTCTTTTTCAAAATTTATGGATAGATGTTGGTTTAAATATTATAAATATTAAATTCTAATATAAAATTGATTGTATTTAAATTTCAATTTTTTTTTTCATTTTGGCGAATAATACTTAACTACATTAAATATAAATGTAATAATGAAATGAAATCATGAATATATACACCTCTCGTGTATTTTTTTCACAAGTAATAATTCAAAAATTAACAATATATAACTTTTTAAAAGTTTTACATATAAA
Source organism: Apium graveolens (assembly GCF_009905375.1). Classification (NCBI taxonomy): domain Eukaryota; kingdom Viridiplantae; phylum Streptophyta; class Magnoliopsida; order Apiales; family Apiaceae; genus Apium; species Apium graveolens. The sequence goes on from NW_027417166.1 coordinate 29,321, forward strand.
AGGTTTTAATAAATTACTTGAATATTATATAATAAGTCTGGGAATAAAACCTCCAACGAGGCTGCAATGCAAGGGAAACAACCTGCTTACATTGATAAGTATATCAAGTTGTATGGGTTAGTTACTAACATGTATCATAGGAGAAGTGATGCAAGAAGAAAAAATACATGCAAATTGCTTCAACAATAGAAAAATATGGCAAAATGGAAGAAATGACAGTCATACATAGTGTGGCAAGTTTAAAAGATCACAAAGATTTAATAGGTGGTAAAACTAATAGATACTTAGAAAGAAATATTGAGATTTCATTGTATAGACATGTGGTATTTTTATTATTATGTTGATTTATTGCATGAGGTTAAAAGAGTTTATAAATTATGTTAAAGTTTCATCTTTAGTCCAACATACAATCTAAAAGGAATCCCTCTTCTAATTGTTACTCACCATATCAAAGAACTTTTACTCCCTCCGTCTCCAAAAATTTTGGAAGACATGTATACTTAATTAGTATAATTTTCTATTATATTTTTCCTTTATGTTGTTGATCTCTACTAATTGTGCAAATGGTTTATTTCCGTAGAGCAAGGAGGGTGTAGAAATGTGGACTCCACCAAAACTTGAACACCCCTTATTAGAGAAGAAGATGTTGGTTAATAATAGTACTTGTACAATTGAAGTTATTCTATTGTAAATCTATGAATCTTATCTACCTTTTTTTATAGAAATTTTTTTGTAATGAAAATTTCAAGTTATCGAAGGATCATAATTGGGAAAATCAATTTTTTGTCACTTAATTTTTTTTCTCTCAGGTACTGAACTCTCCATTGACTTTGACTTGAGCAATCACAAGTCTTGAATCTTCACAAATTTTAAGGTTTTTGGCCTCACGGCTCCAGCCAAGCCTAAGCCGGCTATCATAACTTCATATTCTCCTTTATTTTTCGTAGTTGGGAAGTCCAACTTCAGTGCATACTCAATCATGAATCCTTCGGGGCTTTGCAAGAGTAGGCCTTCACCACTTTATTTTATTTTGGATGCTCCGTCAAAATGGAGAATCCAATATTCTTTTAGAGTTACATCTTCATCCTTTTCTTTCTTTTTCTACTTCCGGAATTACTATCTCTTACCCCCCAGATTCTTGGTCGTTAATGGTGCATTCAACCATAAAGTCTATTAAGGTCAGCCTTGATGGCTGTTTGAGACTTGTATTTGATATCAAATTTAACCACCTCAATTGCCCATTTAATGAGCCTTTCACTTTCTTTCGGGCTATCAAAATGTTGCTTCAAGGTTGGTCCGTCAGGACTTCAATTTTGTGGGCCTGAAATTAAGGTCTCAACTTCATCAAGGCTGTGACTAGGACAAGCACAAACTTCTGAGTTATAGAATAGTTCAACATCACTCCGTAGAGCACCTTGATCACATAGTAGACAACCTCTATATTGTATGTTCTTCCTTTATAAGGGCTGCACTTACGGCTTGATCAGAGGCCGCGAGGTATACGTAAAAAATGTTCTTTGGACTAGGTTTGGCCAACAACAGGGCCTGAGTAATGTACTTCTTTAGTTGCTCAATGGCCTCGTAGCTCTCAGCCATTCAAAATTCTTCACCTTCTTAAGTGTTTTGAATATGGGCAACCATTTCTCATCAAAGTTGGAGTAAACCTCCCAGATCTACATTTCTTCTGGTTAACTTCTCAACATCCTTGATGGAGTGTGGTGGCTCCATATCTAGGATGGGCTTGATATTATTAGGATTGGCCTTGATTCATCTTTTTGAGATCATGTGCCCCAAATATATCCAGACCCAACAACGGTGACTTGGCAGGGTTTAACATCATCTTGTGGTACCTTAGCACTTTTAATATCTCCCTGAGGTGATTATTATGATCGGCCTTGGCTAGCCTTTTGACTAACATGTCATCAAACATAGACCTCAATCCTCTTTCCAATTAGATAGGAAAATTTCTTTTTCACCAATCTCTTGTAAACAAATCCTGCATTATTATGTCCAAAAGTCATAACATGATGGCCAAAGACACCAAAGTCGATTATGACAGAACTATTTCAGGTGCCATATTTGTGAATTTTGATTTGATTGTTACCGCTGAAACCCTCCACGAAGCTCAGCATCTCGTGCATGATTGTGGCATTGATCAGTATATCAATCCTTGATAGGGGGTATCTCCACTGTTGATGAGATTATTTGTGATGATACGGGATCATTATTTCCACTATTGTTTCTGCTTCATGTAAGTATCATGATTTTTATTTTCCCACAGACGGTGCCAAATTTTAGGGAATAAAAACTAGGATATTCTAATATTTAATTCTAGGGTTTGTGATCTTGGAGCTTTAATAGTTGTTCTCACGGTGGGAACTAACTATTCTTGAAAGATTCCTACGTATCTCTTTGTTGTAGAGAATCAACCCAAAATATAGTTTTAGGTTGAGGGGTAGAGCCTCCAGGGTTAGACTCATGTTGGGAGACTTGGTGGAAAACTCTTCAACTTAGGACTCCTATAAGGAAAGGAATTCTAGATCCTTCTTTGTAGGAGCTAGTATCCATGTTTGACGTCATGTATCTGTTCTTTCATCCGTATTATTCCTAATCCATGAAAATCTCATATTCATGGATCTAGACGACATCTACGCATGGGCTTTGATGACTTCTGCCCATGGGCCTTGACGACTTTGAATGTCTCCCTGAAGTGATTATTATGATCGGCCTTGGCTAGGATTTTGACTAAAATGTCATCAAACATATACCTCAATCCTCATTCCAATTAGATGGGAAAATATCTTATTCACTAGTCTCTAATAAATAGATCATGCATTCTTATGTCCAAAAGCCATAACATGATGGCCAAAGACACTAAAGTCCATTATGAAATATTTCTTTCAAGTGTCATCTTTGTGAATTTTGATCTTACCGTAACCGCTGAAACCATCCATGAAGCTCAGCATCTCGTGCATGGTTGTGGCATTGATCAGGATATCAATCCTTGATAGAGATATCTCCACTGTTGATGAGATTGTTTGTGATGAGGCGGGATAATTTATTTCCACTCTTGTTTCTGCTTCGTGTAAGTATCATATGCTTGTTGTTTTCCCATAGACGGCGTCAAATATTACGGAATAAAAACTAGGATTGTCATTATTTAATTCTAGGGTTTCTGATCTTGGAGCTTTAATGGATGTTCTCACGATGGCACTAGCTATCCTCGCTAGATGCCTATGTATCTCTGTGTTGTAGAGAATTAACCCAAAAATGTAATTCTAGGTTGAGGGGTAGAGCCCCTAAATATAGAGGTGAGTCTAGGATTAGACTCGTGTTGGGAGACTTGGTGGAACACTCTCGAACATAGATGGTAATTAGGACTCCTATAAGGAAAGGAATTCTAGATCCTTCATTGTAGGAGCTAGTATTCATGTTTCCCGTCATGTCTCTATTCTTTCAGCCGTATGCGGCCTAGTCCATGAAAATCTCATATTCGTAGATCTAGACGACCTCTAAGTGTGGGCCTTGATGACTTCTGCCCAAGGGTCTTGACGACTTGGGTCATTTTTTTTTTAACAAGCCTTTGGCCAACCTGGTTTATACTGGGCTTTGGATAATATGACATTGAATGTGTCTTCAGGATGTATTTTATATATATACCGCTGTCTAACAAGATATTTTTCTTGTTCAAATTAGAATTTAATCATATATAGGTTGCTCTTGCAAGGTTGTAGAAGCTCAGGTTAAGCCAGCATCCAGAAATGATACTTCAACTACATTTAACTTTAAGGTACCAGATCTGGTTCAAATGAATCCTTTTAGTAGTGCGGTGAGTTTTAATTAACAATTGGTATAAACATTATTATTTCCTTCTACGGTTTGATTAATATACTACACAAAATGTGGTGATGAGGTTATATACCAGGGTTTCCAGGAGCAGGTATGATTTAAAGCCAACTAATCCTGGATTAAGAAACTATATAATTAGAGTGGGTTCATCTGTACATGGAATGGGATCTTAGAGAGTTGCTTAACATTCCCAAATTAGCTAAGCTTGACTATTAGATTATATATTGTCACTCTGATGTACTAGTACATACTGACATTGGTTGTAGTAATCATCTCAATTTCCTTTCCTATTAAAGAGAATAGGAGCTAAATCATGGCAAAAAAAAAATTCGAGGATTTTTGGCATCATTAATTTTAAATGAGCTCAGATTTCGTGTTCTTATTAGATGTTAACATTTCTCAATTCCAAATATATATTATATGTTTACATATACATACTCAGTTTATATATGATATTTCAACGCAGTGTCTATATATAATCGTTTTACCAAAATTTAATTGTTAAAGATATCGAAAATCTAATTTCATGTAACATTAAACAAAAAAAATTATAATTTTGATAATTTAAATTTTTATAATAAAGGAATTAAATATATGTACCATGCATGATAAATTACAACGTATGTACTAACGGGAAATGAATTTTACTGAGGGGACAAGACAAGATGGTTCGTATTCTAAAACTTCTCATTTTTATTTGATCAAGATTTATGAGATTTGTCATAGAGTATGCTAAAAAGGCCCAAACCTCTTCTTTTTGGGTGATTTTTCTTTTGGACATTGTTGGCCTTTTTGAAGTTGTTCTTGTTCCATTTTTGACAAAAGGAAAGATGAGTTCAAAACAAAAGTTATACATATAGTGATTTTTAAGTGTGCACGATTTGACTCATTTAGTTAAATGAGTCGAAATTGCCAGAAGTTTCGGCTCTTTAATTCAACAAGCCTGATCTACTCTAGTTGTAGAATTAAACAAGTTAAGTTCAGGAAGGTTTAATGAAGTATAAAATTAAAAATTAACTGCTTTCCTCGATTCGTTAAAACAGACTCATTTAGCCAAACGTCCCAACTCGACATGACTCGTAAAATTATACGAGTCAATAGGGTGTTAGGCTTGATTAGTTAAACAAGTCGGGTAAGCTCGATTTGATTAAACGCAGCTAGAAACTTGGCTTTCTCACCCGAATTACATCCGTATATAATAGTGAATCTTTGTATCATATTTTTTATGTGAAACACATTAATCGTTGAAGTTTTGTTACTTGAAAATAAGTTTTTAATGAATTTTACATAGGAGATAGCTTATTAGAACCTACAATGATTTTCTATTGATTTTTAAAAAACTAAGGATTCAAGAAACTACTAATCAGTACCTTCATCATCCAATGGTACCAAATTAATGACCTTAATTAAATTCATATTAACATAAATTCATTAATTATGTGTTAAATTTCAACTTTTTAAGTCGTCGAATTATGCAGTAAAATGCTAAACTTTGTAAGCTATTTAACTTATTACAATAGGAGTGGGCCTATAAATGTACTCTCTCATGATCATCTTTATGCTAAAGTATCTTAATTTTTTCTCATTATAAATTAATCAAACCAACCCACTATAAATATTTCTTTGGCTTAAAAAATATTTTAAACTAATAAATTATTCTTCTCGAAACAATTCAATATTTAATTTAATATTTTAAAATTATACAGTGCAAGACTTAACTCAAGACTTAATTCCAATGTTAACGGGGAGAATAGCAAAATAAATAACAATTAACTATGGCCCAAGCTCAGTAACTAGCCTAAGATGGAAAGTGCAGTGGCAATACCAGATGATGCACATAAGAGTGTTTCTGTTGTGCAACATTTCTATGATATTCTAAGTACCATACCACAACAACCCACTACTAGAAAATGGGGTTAAATTCAACCGATTAAATTCAACCAAAACTAAACTCAACCGCATATGGTTGAATTTGCAATCAACGTTATTAGAGCTTTGACCAGCGCTCAAATTCAACCGAATAAATTCAACCGATTAAATTTAATTGGTTTTAAATTCAGCCAGAACCATTTGCATTTAGTGTTCCCAATTTTTCCGTGCGCGGGAAATTTCCCACCAAAAGTTAAATTCAACCGAATAAATTTAATTGTTTTGTAATCAACCAAAACCGGTTGAATTTAGAACAACTAATTTTTTGAGTGAGCGGGAAAGTTCCCACCAAAACTAAATTCAACTGGATAAAATCAACGGAAATCATATTCAACGATTTCCAGTTGAATTTAGTATAAATAATTTTTTTGTTCGCGGGAAAGTTCCACCAAAAATGAATAAATTCAATGGATTTTAAATTCAACCGTTTCTTGTTGAATTTAGTAAAAAAATTGGTTGAATTTATCTTTGGGAGGAATTTATTTTCTGAACAAAAATCAACCTGATTGTGTGGAATTTACTATTTTACTTATTAATATTGAATATGCCTAATATTTAAATATTTATTTAGATTAAAATAGTGGGGGAAATTTTCCGCTTTTTTAAAAATTGTAATTTTGGTATAAATCAATTATATTCATCTATTATGAATGCATTTGGTAATATTAATTATTTTCAGATTTTTGTTTAATAAATTAATTAAGTAACTTACTAACTTTGTACAAGTTATTTGCGAACCGAGTTGTTCGCGAAACAAATATTAAGATTTATATATATTTTAGTGATATGATATAAATTTTAGAAAAAAATTAACGTATATGATTTGCTATTTTAACACTCAATCAGTAGTTTGACCACTATTTCTTGCTTGTGTTTAGTCCCACACTAATTTTTTGATTTTTTTTAAAAAATATTTATGAATGTTTCAGCCGTAATGATATCAAGATCTATATATTTTGGTGATCTGATTAATTTTTACCAAAAATTAAATGTATTTTGTTTGTTATTTTAACAGTCAACAAATAGTTTGACCAATACTTCTTACTAGTGTTTAGTCTCATATCGATATTCCGATTTTTTTTTAAATTATTTATGAATGATCCAACCGTAAGGATGTCAAGATTTATATATTTTAGTGATATGATAAAAAAATTAGAAAAAAATAAATGTATTTGGTTTGCTATTTTAACAGTCAACTAGTAGTTTGACCAGTTATTCTTACTAGTGTTTAGTCCCGTACCGATATTTCAGATTTTTAAAAAATGTTTATGAATGATCCAACCGTGAGGATGTCAACATCTATATATTTTAATGATATAAAAAAATGTTTAGAAAAAAATAAATGTATTTGGTTTACTATTTTAATAGTCAACTAGTAGTTTGACCAGTTATTCTTACTAGTGTTTAGTCCCGTACCAATATTTTGATTTTTTACAAAATATTTATGAATGATCCAAATATAAGGATGTCAAGATCTATATATTTTAGTGATATGACAAAAAAATTAGAAAAATATAAATGTATTTGGTTTGCTATTTTAGTAGTCAACTAGTAGTTTGACCAGTTATTCTTACTAGTGTTTAGTCCCGTACCGATATTTTGATTTTTTAAAAAATGTTTATGAATGATCCAACTGTAAGGATGTAAAGATCTATATATTTTATTGATATGAAAAAATGTTTAGAAAAAATAATTGTATTGGGTTTGTTATTTTAACAGTCAACTAGTAGTTTGACGAGTACTTCTACTAGTGTTTTGTCTCATACCTATGTTTCAGTTTTTTACAAAATATTTATGAATGATCCAACCATAGGGATGTCAAGATCTATATATTTTAATGATACGATAAAATTTTTAAAAAGATTTACGAAGGATCCAATCGTACGGATGTTAAGATCTATATATTTTAGTGATATGATAAAAAAATTAGAAAAAAATAAATGTATTTGTTTTGCTATTTTAACAGTCAACAAGCAGTTTGACTAGTACTTGTCAATAGTGTTTAGTCTCATATACATGTTTCGATTTTTTTTAAAAAAATTATGAATGATCCAACCGTACAAATGTCAAGATCTATATATTTTAGTGATATGTTAAAAAAATTTAGAAAAAGATATATTTATTTTGCTATTTTAACGGTCAGCAAATAGTTTGACAAACATATATTACTAATGTTTAGTCCTATATTAATATTTTAATTTTTTTTTAATATTTATGAATGATCCAACCATACGGATGTCAAGATCTATATATTTTAGTGATATGATAGAAAATTTAGAAAAAAATAAATATATTTGATTTTCTAATTTAACAGTCAAACAGTAGTTTGACCAATTATTCTTACTAGAATTTAGTCCCGTACCGATACTTTTATTTTTTTAAAATTGTTTATTAATGATCTAATCATAAGGATGTGAAAGTGGTAAAATGATAAGGTTATACACAAAATTTCATAATTTTTAATTATTATATCTTGATTATTTTAAAAAATATAGTTTATTTAACATAAAAGAAAATTTCACCACATGCTTAATTGTTGTATTTAGGATTAAATCGTACAAATTAATGATTTCAAACTTTTATTAAAATAATGAGTTATCAAAGTAAATTTTAAAATTTAGAATATTATTATATTTATAAGAAAAATATTAATTAATCAGAATATTTATGTCCTAGAAATATAAAAAATTATACAAAATAAATGGACACTCCTAAATTCGACCGATTGCGGTTGTATTTAGAGTAGCAATGTCAGCGATCCATGTTAGTTGCATCTAACGGATTATATTTAACCATTAAAACTACAATCCAATGGATGGATTTACATTTTATAAAAAAATATTTATAAATCAAAACAAAACAAGATAAAAAATTAAACCCTATTCCTCCACTTTCACACAACTACCCGTGTTTATCCCCTCAAGCCTCCGCACAACCCTCTCTCATCTCTCTCTCCCTCTTCTCCTCTCTCTCCCTCCTTCTCTGTCCCTCCTTCCATCCCCACTCAAGTGTGAGATCCCTCTCTTCCTTTACGCTCAGACCCCTCCAATCATAGATCGATGAAAAAACACAATCTCAATCCTGCCGCCTTTCAATCATCGGTCGCGTCCCTCACTACAAGAAAAAAGTCCATAGACATCGGTTTTTGGCCGATGTCTATGATGTTTTGGCAACCGATGTTGATTTCGGTGATGTCTATTCTAGACATCGGCCATAACCCGATGTCTTTACTGGCTTAGACATCGTTTCTGGCAAAAAAGCTGATGTCCATGCATTGTTTTTTTACAAAAAATGTTAGAAATAAATAATTTAATAAATAAATTGTACCTATTATAACAGATTAAATATATAATGAGTTATGTTTTTTTCCACATAGATATCGAATATTTTCATTTAGGTGATGTAAAATCAGATATTAAACATCGATTTCTTTAGTAAAAGGTGATGTCTATGCCTACATTTAGACATCTGTTTTATCCCAAATAAAGTGATGTCTATATTTCTTTTAGACTTGAAAATATCAGTCTTTGACATCAGTTTTTTAGCAAAAAGTGATTTACATTTACTTTTTTGACATCAGTTTTTTTCATTAAAAGTGATGAACAATTGCTTTTTAGACATCAATGTTTATTCATTAAAAGTGATGTACAATTATTTTTTTGACATCAATATTTATTTATTAAAAGTAATGTATAACAAGTTTATAGACAAAGTCATCATGTCTTTCATGCTCAGCAAAGTTACACTTCAACATAAGTTCTTTATACCGGAAAACCTCAAAACAACTAAAAGTCAAGACAGGCGGTAACAAAAACCAAGTCTGCAAAATTTCATGGCCTTCCTAAACACCTAGCATATTATCAATTGTATTATTTTTGTAGTCCATCTTTCTAGCGTATAATTTTATCTGCAAAGTTTGGTAGATGGGTATATTTTATACAACAACATTTGTAAGAGGCCCGAACTCAGTTTTTCCAGCTATAGTTTTTGGATCGTTCAACTTCTTCATCTTCTACGCTATCACCAATTGTAGTAGAAGTCCTTCTGGTGGTATTAGTCAGTCTTAGTGGACCCTCATGAGAAGAAGACTTGGAACGGGTTTGGGTTGATGATTTAGCATATCCAGAGATTCATAAAGCTGATCCTAGAGTAAGTGCCGAATCTGCTGATTTGCTTGTTGGGGATCGACGATCATGAAGTCGGTATTTCTGAAATAAACGGAAACCATTTTAGCATTTCACAACCATTGTAAGGATAGTATAAGAACTTCTCTGTTGGACCAAACTTTTCAAACTGGAATCTTACTAGCGCTTCAGATGCATCAGGGCCTAAAGAATCCAACCACAGTCGTCTTGAAGCTAAAAAGATATCTATTGCCGCTAGATCTCCATCAGAGGACCAACTCACCTGACTTACAGAGGGTGATAGCACTGGCATATGATGTTGAGGAGAGTCGAAAGACAATTGTAAATGGCCAATAGAAGACAAATCTAAGTTTCAATATTGTAGCAAAAGTTTTCACTACTACAAAACAACTTGTACCTTCAAATAAATTACTCCTCATGTCAAATGATTTTATATTGTAATTTACAAAAGTATTTATAGCTCTTGACTTCTTTCTCCTAGTAAGCAATTTATGAATTTTAGGAAAATATTGGCTTGTTTTTCCAATATTATAGCTCATTATAGTTCTTAAGAAGACTTATCATTCAAAGCTGATTTAGATAATTCTGAGTAAACAGATCCAGAAAAACATCGACCGAAGCACATTGTTATTACTTCAATGAGGAACACAAATAGAACTAGGGGATAGGCTGAGGGTAAGGGAAGTAGACCTGAAATAGACGAACAACATGTGGATGCTTTATCGACTTCATTGTTGCCACTTCCCTCTTTATCTGCAAAATGGGTAGATCATATGTAAGAACTTCTGCATGTGAGGAAGTTTGTAAATTGAATAACTAAATTCTTTAATAAAACAAATAAGCCACTAAACTTTTTCTACCCAAATTATGAGAAGAACTAAACTAAGCTTGATCATATGTAATATATTTGCAATCAAACATGACCTGTAAAAACAAGGAGAGTCAGAAAAGGTTTTTCAAATGTGACAGCGGATTGAGTTATGCAGCTACTAACTTTGAAATTGAATTTAGGCTATTTTCCAAGAGGTAAGGTAGTCAAATAAGATGCTATTACAAGTCTTCTGATGTTTGAACTCAGTCAAATAACAATCATAGTCTACAGGATTTAGTTCTTTAGTTAGGAGTAGATAAGTTCTATTTTAATTTATTCCAGGATATATTCCCAAATTAGCATACCCAAATTAGCTAGGCTTGACTATTAGATTATATATTGTCACTCTAATGTACTAGTATATATATTGACATTGGTTGTAGTAATCATCTCAATTTCCTTTCCCGGTAAAGAGAATGGGAGCCCAATCACGACAAAAGTTTTTTTCGAGGATTTTTGGCATCATAAATTTTAAATGAACTGAGATTTTGTGTTTTATTATATGTTAACATTTCTCAATTCCAAATATATATCATATGTCTATATATACCTACTCAGTTTATATATGATGTTTGAACGCAGCGTCCTATATATAATCATTTTACCCAAATTTAATTATTAGAGATATCAAAAATATAATTTCATGTAACATTGAACAAAAAAATTATAATTATGATAATTTAAATTTTATAAAAAACGAATTAAATATATGTACCATGCATGATAAATTACAACATTTGTACAAACTGGAAATGAATTTTACTGGGGGACAAGACAAGATGGTTCGTATTCTAAAACTTCCCATTTTTATTTGATCCAGATTTATGAGATTTGTCGAAGAGTATGCTAAAAAGGCTCAAACCTCTTCTTCTTTTTCGGTTATTTTCCGTCTGGACATTGTTGGCCTTCTTGAAGTTGTTCTTGTTCCATTTTTGACAAAGGGAAAGATGAGTTCAAAATTAAAGTTATACATATAGTGATTTTTAATTGTGCTCGTTTGACTTATTTAGTTAAATGAGTCGAAATTGGCAAAAGTTTCGGCTCGTTAATTCAATAAGTCTATCTACTCTAGTTATAGAATTAAATAAGCCAAGTTCAGGAAGGTTTAGTTAGGTTTAGTTAGGTATAAAATTAAAAATTAACAGCTTCCCCTGACTCGTTAAAACAGACTCATTTAGCTAAACGTCCCAACTCGACACGACTCATAAACTTATACGAGTCGAGTTCCGGTAGAGTTTTAGGCTTGATCAGTTAAACAAGTCGGGTAAGATCGATTCGATTAAAAGCAGCTAGAAACTTGGCTCCATCACCCGAATTAGAGCCCTACATATTAGTGAATCTTTGTATCATATTTTTTTATGTGAAACACATTAATCGTTGAAGTTTTGTTACTTGAAAATAAGTTTTTAATGAATTTTACATAGGAGATAACTTATTAGAACCTACAATGATTTTCTATTGATTTTTAAAAATCTAAGGTTTGAGAAAACTACTAATGAGTACGTGTAGTAAACCAGCACGTGTTTATGTGTCTATATATAAGTATATACAGTTTCTTGTGACAAAAACTCATGGTGTATATATTAAATAATGTATTCCACTAATGATAAAATGAATGATTACAAGTAAATATAAAACAGCTAGTGTGCAACTTGCATAAACAACTAGACCTATAAAATAGAACTACTCGTGATTTTTTGTTTATTAATGATGGATGACCTAGTTATACACGTACAAGCTGATCTTAAAACAAATAAAATAAAACTTTAACACAATAAAATAAGTTTAGATTAATTTTCCAACAGTACCTTCATGATCCAATGGTACCAAATTAATGACCTTAATTAAATTCATATTAACATAAATTCATTAATTATGTGTTAAATTTCAACTTTTTAAGCCGCACTAAAATGCAAAACTTTGTAAGCTATTTAACTTATTGCAATAGGAGTGGGCCTATAAATGTACTCTCTCATGATCATATTTATGCTAAAATAGCTTAATCTTTTCTCATTATAAATTAATCAAACCAACCCACTACAAATATTTCTTTGGATAAAAAATATTATAAACCAATATATTATTCTTCTCGAAACAATTCAATATTTAACTTAGTATTTTAAAATCATATAGTGCAAGACTTAACTCCAATGTTAACCGGGAGAATAGCAAAATAAATAACAACTAACTATGACATTCTAAGTACCATACCACAACACCACAACAGCTTGAATTCAACTATTTGATGTCCTTTTGGTGTTTGTCTGCTACACTTTAAAAGAAAAATAATAATGTTAAATTATCTAAATAAAAGAAAACATATCTAGGGGAGTGGTTATATTAATAACCTTTAACAAAACATGCATAATCACCAAAGTTGAGTATAAAATAATGAATATAGTTATGAAGGAGATAAGTTAATAGGAGAAAAACGTGCTTGATGTGCATGACACGGTTTGAGAATCAAGATCCCAAATATATTATGACCTCTGGTCTGTTTTTATCGTGCAAACTAATATTTTCTATATATTAAAAAGTGAGAATTATATAATAAGAAGTGAAAATTAAGTGAGTTAAAGAAATGAGGAAACATAAAATAAGAAGAAACCAATATCATAACATCAAAACCACACAAAAAATCAAGGGAGAAAGGGATACATAAGATATCACCAAAATAATTTTGGAATCGATAAATAACAAGATACCAAAATCATATGATTATAACAAAACATAATACATAAGTGATTCAAATCTATTCTCATTTCAGTTTTTGCATGTAAAAAATATTAATTACACCTATAATAAAAATAAAGTATTTTATGTGAAATTATTTAGTGGCTTTTAATAGATGTACCATTATTCCTTATTGGTCATTCTTTTTATGAAGGGGAAAATAATTTAAAATTGATGGATTAGTTAAAATTTGTTTCCTAGGGAAAAAGAAAAAAAGAAGTCAAATTATATTTGTATGTCACTATTATGCAATATCGTTTGAAGATGATAGATTATTAAAAATTTATTTCCTAGAAAAAAATAAAAAAAGGAAATCAAATTATATTTGTAATCCATAATTATTGAGTATCAAAATCACCAGAATAATACACAAAAGATTTTTTATAATCTCACAATAGCTAGGTTTATTAAAAAAGAATATGCAAAATCTATTATATAATAGCTACAGTATTTAAAAAAAATATATGCATTATCTATTATATATGGATATTATTTTATGGTGATTTATTTTATACCCTGCATAGTATATGGATACATGAGCATCATGTAATGACAAAGGAAATAACTAAACAGGAAAACTAATAAATACTTGAAAAGCAATTTTGAAATTCCAAGAACTCCTAAATAGGCCTCAAACATATTCCATTATACCCATATGATATGCATGGCATATATTATTAGATTGTCATGAGGTTAAAAGAGCTTATAAATCAAAGTAAAGTTTCATCTTTGGTCCAAGAGATAATCCAAAAACAAGTCCTCTTCTTCTCACTCACCATATCCAAGAAGTTTTAGTAACAATGGTCAGTGTAAGCGCTTTTAATCCCTCAGTCCCCAACAATTTTGAAAGGTATATATAAACATTATCAATAAATTATCATAGTTATCATAATATACACCTTATGTTTATACCAATTTCTTGCATATGTAGCTCAACTGGCAATGGTACAAGGATGATCGCCGTTGCAAGCCATAACAGTGAGAAGACATTTAGGGAGGTCTGTCTATCTCCAAAATTTGTGTTGAGATATTGGAGTTCTCTCTTTGTCTTTAAATTTTCTGTTGTTGATTAATTTTTTAATGGCATTAATGGGGGCCTTGCAGGAGATAGTTCTTAAGATGTCTCTCAACCTTATAAGACCCCGAGATGGAAGATTTGCATGGTCTTCTTCTCTTTTCTCTCTACTCTAAACTTCAATTAATATATCTATATATTTACAATTTCTTGTTCACACAAATTAACTGACACATTCTAGTTTATTGTCCTCTTCTAATCTTGCAAATATTTCTACATCAACTTACAAGAAACTCAAATTAAGGCAACAGGTATCAAATCTCTTGGACTTGTTTTGGTAAATTGTTTTTTTTAGTGGCTGAATCTCTGGTTTTGTTTTGCAGTCTTACAATAGAGACGTAGAGAAAAGGAGAAAAATTATGGAAAGTGAAGAACAAATGACATGGGAGTTAATTAGAAAAGGTCCCAGGAGCTCCAGGTTGATGTTAATTACTTTTTCTAATGTTTAAGAAAAGGGATATTTGGATTAGTAGTTTTAGCCATGAATATTTAATTAGTATAATTTTCTAAAATATTTCCCCTTTTATATGTTGTTAATTTGTTAATTTGTGCTAATTATACAAATGATTTATATGCATAGAGTAAGGAGAGCAAGCATGAGTGGATGGGAATCTGGATTCTACAATTACTTGGACACCACAAATAATAATAATGGAGAACAAGTTGGTTAATAATTGTACCTATATGTTGAATTTTATGTACGTTATTTTTACATCATAGTATTTTTTAATTGAGTTGAATTTGGGAACAATATTTATGTCAAGTTATTGAATAATGATAATTTGTTAGTGAATAATCAAAACATTCTTTATTTTCTTTTCTCTTTTTCAAAATTTATGGATAGATGTTGGTTTAAATATTATAAATATTAAATTCTAATATAAAATTGATTGGCCAATAATACTTAACTAGATTAAATATAAATGTAATAATGAAATGAAATCATGAATATATACACCTCTTGTGTATTTTTTTCACAAGTAATAATTCAAAAATTAACAATATATAACTTTTTAAAAGTTTTACATATAAAAGGTTTTAATAAATTACTTGAATATTATATAATAAGTCTGGGAATAAAACCTCCAACTAGGCTGCAATGCAAGGGAAACAACCTGCTTACATTGATAAGTATATCAAGTTGTATGGGTTAGTTACTAACATGTATCATAGGAGAAGTGATGCAAGAAGAAAAAATACATGCAAATTGCTTCAACAATAGAAAAATATGGCAAAATGGAAAAAATGACAGTCATACATAGTGTGGCAAGTTTAAAAGATCACAAAGATTTAATAGGCGGTAAAACTAATAGATACTTAGAAAGCAATATTGAGATTTCATTGTATAGACATGTGGTATTTTTATTATTATGTTAATTTATTGCATGAGGTTAAAAGAGCTTATAAATTATGTTAAAGTTTCATCTTTAGTCCAACATACAATCTAAAAGGAATCCCTCTTCTAATTGTTACTCACCATATCAAAGAACTTTTACTCCCTCCTTCTCCAAAAATTTTGGAAGACATGTATACTTAATTAGTATAATTTTCTATTATATTTTTCCTTTATGTTGTTGATCTCTACTAATTGTGCAAATGGTTTATTTCCGTAGAGCAAGGAGGGTGTAGAAATGTGGACTCCACCAAAACTTGAACACCCCTTATTAGAGAAGAAGATGTTGGTTAATAATAGTACTTGTACAATTGAAGTTATCCTATTGTAAATCTATGAATCTTATCTACCTTTTTTTATAGAAATTTTTTTGTAATGAAAATTTCAAGTTATCGAATGATCATAATTGGGAAAATCAATTTTTTGTCACTTAATTTTTTTTCTCTCAGGTACTGAACTCTCCATTGACTTTGACTTGAGCAATCACAAGTCTTGAATCTTCACAAATTTTAAGGTTTTTGGCCTCACGGCTCCAGCCAAGCCTAAGCCGGCTATCATAACTTCATATTCTCCTTTATTTTTCGTAGTTGGGAAGTCCAACTTCAGTGCATACTCAATCATGAATCCTTCGGGGCTTTGCAAGACTAGGCCTTCACCACTTTATTTTATTTTGGACGCTCCGTCAAAATGGAGAATCCAATATTCTTTTAGAGTTACATCTTCATCCTTTTCTTTCTTTTTCTACTTCCGGAATTACTATCTCTTACCCCCCAGATTCTTGGTCGTTAATGGTGCATTCAACCATAAAGTCTATTAAGGTCTCAGCCTTGATGGCTGTTTGAGACTTGTATTTGATATCAAATTTAACCACCTCAATTGCCCATTTAATGAGCCTTTCACTTTCTTTCGGGCTATCAAAATGTTGCTTCAAGGTTGGTCCGTTAGGACTTCGATTTTGTGGGCCTGAAAGTAAGGTCTCAACTTCATCTCGAGGCTGTGACTAGGACAAGCACAAACTTCTGAGTTATAGAATAGTTCAACATCACTCCGTAGAGCACCTTGATCACATAGTAGACAACCTCTATATTGTATGTTCTTCCTTTATAAGGGCTGCACTTACGGCTTGATCAGAGGCCGTGAGGTATAAGTAAAAAATGTTCTTTGGACTAGGTTTGGTCAACAACAGGGCCTGAGTAATGTACTTCTTTAGTTGCTCAATGGCCTCGTAGCTCTCAGCCATTCAAAATTCTTCACCTTCTTAAGTGTTTTGAATATGGGCAACCATTTCTCATCAAAGTTGGAGTAAACCTCCCAGATCTACATTTCTTCTGGTTAACTTCTCAACATCCTTGATGGAGTGTGGTGGCTCCATATCTAGGATGGGCTTGATGTTATTAGGATTGGCCTTGATTCATCTTTTTGAAATCATGTGCCCCAAATATATCCAGACCCAACAACGGTGACTTGGCAGGGTTTAACATCATCTTGTGGTACCTTAGCACTTTTAATATCTCCCTGAGGTGATTATTATGATCGGCCTTGGCTAGTCTTTTGACTAACATGTCATCAAACATAGACCTCAATCCTCTTTCCAATTAGATAGGAAAATATCTTTTTCACCAATCTCTTGTAAACAAATCCTGCATTATTATGTCCAAAAGTCATAACATGATGGCCAAAGACACCAAAGTCGATTATGACAGAACTATTTTAGGTGCCATATTTGTGAATTTTGATTTGATTGTTACCGCTGAAACCCTCCACGAAGCTCAGCATCTCGTGCATGATTGTGGCATTGATCAGGATATCAATCCTTGATAGGGGGTATCTCCACTGTTGATGAGATTATTTGTGATGATACGGGATCATTATTTCCACTATTGTTTCTGCTTCATGTAAGTATCATGGTTTTTATTTTCCCACAGACGGTGCCAAATTTTAGGGAATAAAAACTAGGATATTCTAATATTTAATTCTAGGGTTTGTGATCTTGTAGCTTTAATAGTTGTTCTCACGGTGGGAACTAACTATTCTTGAAAGATTCCTACGTATCTCTTTGTTGTAGAGAATCAACCCAAAATATAGTTTTAGGTTGAGGGGTAGAGCCCTTAATATAGAGGTGAGTCCAGGGTTAGACTCATGTTGGGAGACTTGGTGGAAAACTCTTCAACTTAGGACTCCTACAAGGAAAGGAATTCTAGATCCTTCTTTGTAGGAGCTAGTATCCATGTTTGACGTCATGTATCTGTTCTTTCATCCGTATTATTCCTAATCCATGAAAATCTCATATTCATGGATCTAGACGACATCTACGCATGGGCTTTGATGACTTCTGCCCATGGGCCTTGACGACTTGGGTTGTCTTTTCCTGTAACAAGCCTTTGACCAACCTGGTTTGTACTGGCTTTGGACAAGAATTCCAAGCATATTTAATATGATTTTTAATGTGTCTTTAGAATGTATTTTCTATCAATACCGTTGTCTAACAATATATTTTTCTTATTCACATTAGAGTTTAATCATATATAGATTGCTCTTGCAAGGTTGCAGAAGCTCAGGTTAAGCTAGTGTCCAAAAATGATACACCAACTACATTTAAATTTAAGGTACCATATCCGATTCAAATGAATCCTATTAGTAGTGCGGTGAGTTTTAATTAAAAATTGGTACATACATTATTGTTTTCTTCTAGAGTTTGATTAATATACTACACAAAAGGTGTTGATCAGGTTATATACCAGGGTTTCGAGTAGCTGGTATGACTTAAAGCCAACTAATCCTCGATTAAGAAACTGCATAATGGGAGTGGGATCATCTGTACATGGTGGGAGTGGGATCATCTGTACATGTCACAGCCTTCCACTTGCTTTCGGGTTATGAAAATATTCATTTAAGGTTGGTCCGTCAGGATTTCGATTTTGTGGGCCTGAAAGTATGGTCTCAACTTAGTCGAGGCTGTGACTAGGGCAAGCGGCAACTATTCATTGGTAGAATAGTTTAACATCACTCTGTAGAGCACCTTGATCATATAGTCGACAACCTCTAAATTGTATGTTCTTCCTTTATCAAGGCTGCATTCACGGCTTGTTAAGAGACATCGAGGTATAAGTAAAAAATATCCTCTGAACTAGGTTTCGACAACAATGGGGCCTCAGTCATGTACTTTTTTAGCTGCTCAAGGGCCTCGTGGCTCTCAGCTATCCATTCAAAATTCTTTACCTTCTTAAGGATTTTGAAGAAGGGCAGCCATTTCTCATCAAACATGGAAATAGACCTCCCAGAGCTACAATTCTTCTGGTCAATTTCTGAACATCCTTGATGGAGTGTGGTGGCTCCATATCTAGGATGGGCTTGATCTTATCGGGTTGCCCTTGATTTCTCTTTTTGAGATTGTGTGCTCCGAATATTTCCAAACCCAACACCAAAGGCGTACTTGGCAGGTTTTAACATCATCTTGTGGTACCTTAACACTTTGAATGTCTCCCTGAAGTGATTATTATGATCGGCCTTGGCTACGATTTTGACTAAAATGTCATCAAACATATACCTCAATCCTCATTCCAATTAGATGGGAAAATATCTTATTCACTAGTCTGTAATAAATAGATCATGCATTCTTATGTCCAAAAGCCATAACATGATGGCCAAAGACACCAAATTCGATTATGAAATATTTCTTTCAAGTATCATCTTTGTGAATTTTGATCTGACCGTAACCGCTGAAACCATCCATGAAGCTCAGCATCTCGTGCATGGTTGTGGCATTGATCAGGATATCAATCCTTGATAGAGATATCTCCACTGTTGATGAGATTGTTTGTGATGAGGCGGGATGATTATTTCCACTCTTGTTTCTGCTTCGTGTAAGTATCATATGCTTGTTGTTTTCCATAGACGGTGTCAAATATTACGGAATAAAAACTAGGATTGTTAATATTTAATTCTAGGGTTTCTGATCTTGGAGCTTTAATGGTTATTCTCACGATGGCACTAGCTATCCTCGCTAGATGCCTATGTATCTCTGTGTTATAGAGAATTAACCCAAAAATGTAATTCTAGGTTGAGGGGTAGAGCCCCTAAATATAGAGGTGAGTCTAGGATTAGACTCGTGTTGGGAGACTTGGTGGAACACTCTCGAACATAGATGGTAATTAGGACTCCTATAAGGAAAGGAATTCTAGATCCTTCATTGTAGGAGCTAGTATTCATGTCTGACGTCATGTCTCTATTCTTTCAGCCATATTCGGCCTAGTCCATGAAAATCTCATATACGTAGATCTAGACGAACTCTACGTGTGGGCCTTGACGACTTCTGACAATGGGCCTTGATGACTTGGGTCATCTTTTTTCTGTAACAAGCCTTTGGCATACTTGGTTTATACTGGGCTTTGGATAATAATTCCAAGCATAATTACTATGACATTGAATGTGTCTTTAGGATTTATTCTCTATGTATACTGCTGTCTAACAAGATATTGTTCTTGTTCAAATTAGAGTTTAATCATATATAGATTGATCTTGCAAGGTTGCAGAAGCTCAGGTTAAGCCAGCGTCCAGAAATGATATACCAACTACATTTAACTTTAAGGTACGAGATCCAATTAAAATGAATCCTTTTAGTAGTGCGGTAAGTTTTAATTAACAATCGGTGCAAGTATTATTATTTTCTTCCAGAGTTTGATTAATATACTACACAAAAGGTGTTGATCAGGTTATATACCAGGGTTTCCAGGAGCAGGTATGATTTAAAGCCAACTAATCCTGGATTAACAAACTGCATAATTAAAGTGGGATCATATGTACATGAAATGGGATCTTAAAGAGTTTCTTAACATACCCAAATTAGCTAGGCTTGACTATTAGATTATATATTGTCACTCTAATGTACTAGTATATATATTGACATTGGTTGTAGTAATCATCTCAATTTCCTTTCCCGGTAAAGAGAATGGGAGCCCAATCACGGCAAAAGTTTTTTTCGAGGATTTTTGGCATCATAAATTTTAAATGAACTGAGATTTTGTGTTTTATTATATGTTAACATTTCTCAATTCCAAATATATATCATATCTCTATATATACCTACTCAGTTTATATATGATGTTTGAACGCAGCGTCCTATATATAATCATTTTACCCAAATTTAATTATTAGAGATATCAAAAATATATTTTCATGTAACATTGAACAAAAAAATTATAATTATGATAATTTAAATTTCATAAAAAACGAATTAAATATATGTACTGTGCATGATAAATTACAACATTTGTACAAACTGGAAATGAATTTTACTGAGGGACAAGACAAGATGGTTCGTATTCTAAAACTTCTCATTTTTATTTGATCCAGATTTATGAGATTTGTCGAAGAGTATGCTAAAAAGGCTCAAACCTCTTCTTCTTTTTCGGTTATTTTCCGTCTGGACATTGTTGGCCTTCTTGAAGTTGTTCTTGTTCCATTTTTGACAAACGGAAAGATGAGTTCAAAATTAAAGTTATACATATAATGATTTTTAATTCTGCTCGTTTGACTTATTTAGTTAAATGAGTCGAAATTGGCAAAAGTTTCGGCTCGTTAATTCAATAAGTCTATCTACTCTAGTTATAGAATTAAATAAGCCAAGTTCAGGAAGGTTTAGTTAGGTATAAAATTAAAAATTAACAGCTTCCCCTGACTCGTTAAAACACAGACTCATTTAGTTAAACGTCCCAACTCGACACGACTCATAAACTTATACGAGTCGAGTTTCGGTAGAGTTTTAAGCTTGATCAGTTAAACAAGTCGGGTAAGCTCGATTCGATTAAAAGTAGCTAGAAACTTGGCTCCATTTCCTGAATTACAGCCCTACATATTACTGAATCTTTGTATCATTTTTTTTATGTGAAACACATTAATGGTTGAAGTTTTGTTACATGAAAATAAGTTTTTAATGAATTTTACATAGGAGATAACTTATTAGAACCTACAATGATTTTCTATTGATTTTTAAAAATCTAAGATTTCAAAAAACTACTAATGAGTACCTGTAGTAAACCAGCACGTGTTTATGTGTCTATATATAAGTATATACAGTTTTTGTGATAAAAACTCATGGTGTATATATTAAATAATGTATTCCACTAATGATAAAATGAATGATTACAAGTAAATATAAAGCAGCTAGTGTGCAACTTGCATAAACAACTAGACCTATAAAATAGAACTACTCCTGATTTTTTGTTTATTAATGATGGATGACCTAGTCATACACGTACAAGCTGATCTTAAAACAAATAAAATAAAACTTTAACACAATAAAATAAGTTTAGATTAATTTTCCAACAATACCTTCATGATCCAATGGTACCAAATTAATGACCCTAATTAAATACATATTAACATAAATTCATTAATTATGTGTTAAATTTCAACTTTTTAAGCGGCACTAAAATGCAAAACTTTGTAAGCTATTTAACTTATTGCAATAGGAGTGGACCTATAAATGTACTCTCTCATGATCATATTTATGCTAAAATAGCTTAATCTTTTCTCATTATAAATTAATCAAACCAACCCACTACAAATATTTCTTTGGCTAAAAAATATTATAAACCAATAAATTATTCTTCTCGAAACAATTCAATATTTAACTTAGTATTTTAAAATCATATAGTGCAAGACTTAACTCCAATGTTAACGGGGAGAATAACAAAATAAATAACAACTAACTATGACATTCTAAGTACCATACCACAACACCACAACAGCTTGAATTCAACTATTTGATGTCCTTTTGGTGTTTGTCTGCTACACTTTAAAAGAAAAATAATAATGTTAAATTATCCAAATAAAAGAAAACATATCTAGGGGAGTGGTTATATTAATAACCTTTAACAAAACATGCATAATCACCAAAGTTGAGTATAAAATAATAAATATAGTTATGAAGGAGATAAGTTAATAGGAGAAAAACATGCTTGATGTGCATGACACGGTTTGAGAATCAAGATCCCAAATATATTATGACCTCTGGTCTCTTTTTATCGTGCAAACTAATATTTTCCATATATTAAAAAGTGAGAATTATATAATAAGAAGTGAAAATTAAGTGAGTTAAAGACATAAGGAAACATAAAATAAGAAAAAACCAATATCATAACATCAAAACCACACAAAAAATCAAGGGAGAAAGGGATACATAAGATATCACCAAAATAATTTTGGAATCGATAAATAACAAGATACCAAAATCATATGATTATAACAAAACATAATACATAAGTGATTCAAATCTATTCTCATTTCACTTTTTGCATGTAAAAATATTAATTACACGTATAATAAAAATAAAGTATTTTATGTGAAATTATTTAGTGGCTTTTAATAGATGCACGCATTATTCCTTATTGGTCATTCTTTTTATGAAGGGGAAAATAATTTAAAATTGATGGATTAGTTAAAATTTGTTTCCTAGGGAAAAAGAAAAAAAGAAGTCAAATTATATTTGTATGTCACTATTATGCAGTATCATTTGAAGATGATAGATTATTAAAAATTTATTTCTAGAAAAAAATAAAAAAAGGAAATCAAATTATATTTGTAGTCCATAATTATTGAGTATCAAAATCACGAGAATAATACATAAAAGATTTTTTATAATCTCACAATAGCTAGGTTTATTAAAAAAGAATATATAAAATCTATTATATAATAGCTACAGTATTTAAAAAAAATATATGCATTATCTATTATATATGGATATTATTTTATGGTGATTTATTTTATACCCTGCATAGTATATGGATACATGAGCATCATGTAATGACAAAGGAAATAACTAAACAGGAAAACTAATAAATACTTGAAAAGCAATTTTGAAATTCCAAGAACTCCTAAATAGGCCTCAATTATATTCCATTATACCCATATGATATGCATGACATATATTATTAGATTGTCATGAGGTTAAAAGAGCTTATAAATCAAAGTAAAGTTTCATCTTTGGTCCAAGAGATAATCCAAAACAAGTCCTCTTCTTCTCACTCACCATATCCAAGAAGTTTAGTAACAATGGTCCGTGTAAGCGCTTTTAATCCCTCAGTCCCCAACAATTTTGAAAGGTATATATAAACATTATCAATAAATTATCATAGTTATCATAATATACACCTTATGTTTATACCAATTTCTTGCATATGTAGCTCAACTGGCAATGGTACAAGGATGATCGCCGTTGCAAGCCATAACAGTGAGAAGACATTTAGGGAGGTCTGTCTATCTCCAAAATTTGTGTTGAGATATTGCAGTTCTCTCTTTGTCTTTAAATTTTCTGTTGTTGATTAATTTTTTAATGGCATTAATGGGGGCCTTGCAGGAGATAGTTCTTAAGATGTCTCTCAACCTTATAAGACCCCGAGATGGAAGATTTGCATGGTCTTCTTCTCTTTTCTCTCTACTCTAAACTTCAATTAATATATCTATATATTTACATTTTCTTGTTCACACAAATTAACTGACACATTCTAGTTTATTGTCCTCTTCTAATCTTGCAAATATTTCTACATCAACATACACGAAACTCAACTTCAGGCAACAGGTATCAAATCTCTTGGACTTGTTTTGGTAAATTGTTTTTTTAGTGGCTGAATCTCTGGTTTTGTTTTGCAGTCTTACAATAGAGACGTAGAGAAAAGGAGAAAAATTATGGAAAGTGAAGAACAAATGACATGGGATTTAATTAGAAAAGGTCCCACCAGCTCCAGGTTGATGTTAATTACTTTTTCTAATGTTTAAGAAAAGGGATATTTGGATTAGTAGTTTTTAGCCATGAATATTTAATTAGTATAATTTTCTAAAATATTTCCCCTTTTATATGTTGTTAATTTGTTAATTTGTGCTAATTATACAAATGATTTATTTGCATAGAGTAAGGAGAGCAAGCATGAGTGGATGGGAAGCTGGATTCTACAATTACTTGGACTCCACAAATAATAATAATGGAGAACAAGTTGGTTAATAATTGTACCTATATGTTGAATTTTATGTACGTTATTTTTACATCATAATATTTTTTAATTGAGTGAATTTGGGAACAATATTTATGTCAAGTTATTGAATAATGATAATTTGTAGTGAATAATCAAAACATTCTTTATTTTCTTTTCTCTTTTTAAAATTTATGGATAGATGTTGGTTTAAATATTATAAATATTAAATTCTAATATAAAATTGATTGTATTTAAATTTCAATTTTTTTTCATTTTGGCCAATAATACTTAACTAGATTAAATATAAATGTAATAATGAAATGAAATCATGAATATATACACCTCTTGTGTATTTTTTTTCACAAGTAATAATTCAAAAATTAACAATATATAACTTTTTAAAAGTTTTACATATAAAAGGTTTTAATAAATTACTTGAATATTATATAATAGTCTGGGAATAAAACCTCCAACGAGGCTGCAATGCAAGGGAAACAACCTGCTTACATTGATAAGTATATCAAGTTGTATGGGTTAGTTACTAACATGTATCATAGGAGAAGTGATGCAAGAAGAAAAAATACATGCAAATTGCTTCAACAATAGAAAAATATGGCAAAATGGAAGAAATGACAGTCATACATAGTGTGGCAAGTTTAAAAGATCACAAAGATTTAATAGGTGGTAAAACTAATAGATACTTAGAAAGCAATATTGAGATTTCATTGTATAGACATGTGGTATTTTTATTATTATGTTGATTTATTGCATGAGGTTAAAAGAGCTTATAAATTATGTTAAAGTTTCATCTTTAGTCCAACATACAATCTAAAAGGAATCCCTCTTCTAATTGTTACTCACCATATCAAAGAACTTTTACTCCCTCCGTCTCCAAAATTTTTGGAAGACATGTATACTTAATTAGTATAATTTTCTATTATATTTTTCCTTTATGTTGTTGATCTCTACTAATTGTGCAAATGGTTTATTTCTGTAGAGCAAGGAGGGTGTAGAAATGTGGACTCCACCAAAACATGAACACCCCTTATTAGAGAAGAAGATGTTGGTTAATAATAGTACTTGTACAATTGAAGTTATCCTATTGTAAATCTATGAATCTTATCTACCTTTTTTATAGAAATTTTTTTGTAATGAAAATTTCAAGTTATCGAATGATCATAATTGTGAAAATCAATTTTTTGTCACTTAATTTTTTTTCTCTCAGGTACTGAACTCACCATTGACTTTGACTTGAGCAATCACAAGTCTTGAATCTTCACAAATTTTAAGGTTTTTGGCCTCACGGCTCCAGCCAAGCCTAAGCCGGCTATCATAACTTCATATTCTCCTTTATTTTTCGTAGTTGGGAAGTCCAACTTCAGTGCATATTCAATCATGAATCCTTCGGGGCTTTGCAAGACTAGGCCTTCACCACTTTATTTTATTTTGGACGCTCCGTCAAAATGGAGAATCCAATATTCTTTTAGAGTTACATCTTCATCCTTTTCTTTCTTTTTATACTTCCGTAATTACTATCTCTTACCCCCCAGATTATTGGTTGTTAATGGTGCATTCAACCATAAAGTCTATTAAGGTATCAGCCTTGATGGCTGTTTGAGACTTGTATTTGATATCAAATTTAACCACCTCAATTGCCCATTTAAGGAGCCTTTCACTTTCTTTCGGGCTGTCAAAATGTTGCTTCAAGGTTGGTCCGTCAGGACTTCGATTTTGTGGGCCTGAAAGTAAGGTCTCAACTTCATCTCGAGGCTGTGACTAGGACAAGCACAAACTTCTGAGTTATAGAATAGTTCAACATCACTCCGTAGAGCACCTTGATCACATAGTAGACAACCTCTATATTGTATGTTCTTCCTATATAAGGGCTGCACTTACGGCTTGATCAGAGGCCGCGAGGTATAAGTAAAAAATGTTCTTTGGACTAGGTTTGGCCAACAACAGGGCCTGAGTAATGTACTTCTTTAGTTGCTCAATGGCCTCGTAGCTCTCAGCCATTCAAAATTCTTCACCTTCTTAAGTGTTTTGAATATGGGCAACCATTTCTCATCAAAGTTGGAGTAAACCTCCCAGATCTACATTTCTTCTGGTTAACTTCTCAACATCCTTGATGGAGTGTGGTGGCTCCATATCTAGGATGGGCTTGATGTTATTAGGATTGGCCTTGATTCATCTTTTTGAAATCATGTGCCCCAAATATATCCAGACCCAACAACGGTGACTTGGCAGGGTTTAACATCATCTTGTGGTACCTTAGCACTTTTAATATCTCCCTAAGGTGATTATTATTATCGGCCTTGGCTAGTCTTTTGACTAACATGTCATCAAACATAGACCTCAATCCTCTTTCCAATTAGATAGGAAAATATCTTTTTCACCAATCTCTTGTAAACAAATCCTGCATTATTATGTCCAAAAGTCATAACATGATGGCCAAAGACACCAAAGTCGATTATGACAGAACTATTTTAGGTGCCATATTTGTGAATTTTGATTTGATTGTTACCGCTGAAACCCTCCACGAAGCTCAGCATCTCGTGCATGATTGTGGCATTGATCAGGATATCAATCCTTGATAGGGGGTATCTCCACTGTTGATGAGATTATTTGTGATGATACGGGATCATTATTTCCAATATTGTTTCTGCTTCATGTAAGTATCATGGTTTTTATTTTCCCACAGACGGTGCCAAATTTTAGGGAATAAAAACTAGGATATTCTAATATTTATACTAGGGTTTGTGATCTTGGAGCTTTAATAGTTGTTCTCACGGTGGGAACTAACTATTCTTGAAAGATTCCTACGTATCTCTTTGTTGTAGAGAATCAACCCAAAATATAGTTTTAGGTTGAGGGGTAGAGCCCTTAATATAGAGGTGAGTCCAGGGTTAGACTCATGTTGGGAGACTTGGTGGAAAACTCTTCAACTTAGGACTCCTACAAGGAAAGGAATTCTAGATCCTTCTTTGTAGGAGCTAGTATCCATGTTTGACGTCATGTATCTGTTCTTTCATCCGTATTATTCCTAATCTATGAAAATCTCATATTTATGGATCTAGACGACATCTACGCATGGGCTTTGATGACTTCTGCCCATGGGCCTTGACGACCTGGGTCGTCTTTTCCTGTAACAAGCCTTTGACCAACCTGGTTTGTACTGGCTTTGGACAAGAATTCCAAGCATATTTAATATGATTTTTAATGTGTCTTTAGAATGTATTTTCTATCAATACCGCTATCTAACAATATATTTTTCTTATTCACATTAGAGTTTAATCATATATAGATTGCTCTTGCAAGGTTGCAGAAGCTCAGGTTAAGCTAGTGTCCAAAAATGATACACCAACTATATTTAAATTTAAGGTACCATATCTGATTCAAATGAATCCTATTAGTAGTGCGGTGAGTTTTAATTAAAAATTGGTACATACATTATTGTTTTCTTCTAGTGTTTGATTAATATACTACACAAAAGGTGTTGATCAGGTTATATACCAGGGTTTCGAGTAGCTGGTATGACTTAAAGCCAACTAATCCTCGATTAAGAAACTGCATGATGGGAGTGGGATCATCTGTACATGGTGGGAGTGGGATCATCTGTACATGTCACAGCCTTCCACTTTCTTTCGGGCTATGAAAATATTCATTTAAGGTTGGTCCGTCAGGACTTCAATTTTGTGGGCCTGAAAGTATGGTCTCAACTTAGTCGAGGCTGTGACTAGGGCAAGCGGAAACTATTCATTGGTAGAATAGTTTAACATCACTCTGTAGAGCACCTTGATCATATAGTCGACAACCTCTAAATTGTATGTTCTTCCTTTATCAAGGCTGCATTCACGGCTTGTTAAGAGACATCGAGGTATAAGTAAAAAATATCCTCTGAACTAGGTTTGGACAATAATGGGGCCTCAATCATGTACTTTTTTAGCTGCTCAAGGGCCTCGTGGCTCTCAGCTATCCATTCAAAATTCTTTACCTTCTTAAGGATTTTGAAGAAGGGCAGCCATTTCTCATCAAACTTGGAAATAGACCTCCCAGAGCTACAATTCTTCTAGTCAATTTATGAACATCCTTGATGGAGTGTGGTGGCTCCATATCTAGGATGGGCTTGATCTTATCGGGATTGGCCTTGATTTCTCTTTTTGAGATTGTGTGCTCCGAATATTTCCAGACCCAACACCAAAGGCGTACTTGGCAGGTTTTAACATCATCTTGTGGTACCTTAACACTTTGAATGTCTCCCTGAAGTGATTATTATGATCGGCCTTGGCTAGGATTTTGACTAAAATGTCATCAAACATATACCTCAATCCTCATTACAATTAGATGGGAAAATATCTTATTCACTAGTCTCTAATAAATAGATCATGCATTCTTATGTCCAAAAGCCATAACATTATGGCCAAAGACACCAAAGTCGATTATGAAATATTTCTTTAAAGTGTCATCTTTGTGAATTTTGATCTGACCGTAACCGCTGAAACCATCCATGAAGCTCAGCATCTCGTGCATGGTTGTGGCATTGATCAGGATATCAATCTTGATAGAGATATCTCCACTGTTGATGAGATTGTTTGTGATGAGGCGGGATAATTATTTCCACTCTTGTTTCTGCTTCGTGTAAGTATCATATGCTTGTTGTTTTCCCATAGACGGTATCAAATATTACGGAATAAAAACTAGGATTGTTAATATTTAATTCTAGGGTTTCTGATCTTGGAGCTTTAATGGTTGTTCTCACGATGGCACTAGCTATCCTCGCTAGATGCCTATGTATCTCTGTGTTGTAGAGAATTAACCCAAAAATGTAATTCTAGGTTGAGGGGTAGAGCCCCTAAATATAGAGGTGAGTCTAGGATTAGACTCGTGTTGGGAGACTTGGTGGAACACTCTCGAACATAGATGGTAATTAGGACTCCTATAAGGAAAGGAATTATAGATCCTTCATTATAGGAGCTAGTATTCATGTCTGACGTCATGTCTCTATTCTTTCTGCCATATTCGGCCTAGTCCATGAAAATCCCATATACGTAGATCTAGACGAACTCTACGTTCGGGCCTTGACGACTTCTGACAATTGGCCTTGACGACTTGGGTCATCTTTTTTCTGTAACAAGCCTTTGGCATACTTGGTTTATATTGGGCTTTGGACAATAATTCCAAGCATAATTACTATGACATTAAATGTGTCTTTAGGATTTATTCTCTATGTATACTGTTGTCTAACAAGATATTGTTCTTGTTCAAATTAGAGTTTAATCATATATAGATTGATCTTGCAAGGTTGCAGAAGCTCAGGTTAAGCCAGCGTCCAGAAATGATATACCAACTACATTTAACTTTAAGGTACCAGATCCAATTAAAATGAATCCTTTTAGTAGTGCGGTAAGTTTTAATTAACAATCGGTGCAAGTATTATTATTTTCTTCCCGAGTTTTATTAATATACTACAAAAAAGGTGTTGATCAGGTTATATACCAGGGTTTCCAGGAGCAGGTATGATTTAAAGCCAACTAATCATGGATTAACAAACTGCATAATTAGAGTGGGATCATATGTACACGAAATGGGATCTTAAAGAGTTTCTTAACATACCCAAATTAGCTAGGCTTGACTATTAGATTATATATTGTCACTCTAATGTACTAGTATATATATTGACATTGGTTGTAGTAATCATCTCAATTTCCTTTCCCGGTAAAGAGAATGGGAGCCCAATCACGGCAAAAGTTTTTTCGAGGATTTTTGGCATCATAAATTTTAAATGAACTGAGATTTTGTGTTTTATTATATGTTAACATTTCTCAATTCCAAATATATATCATATGTCTATATATACATACTCAGTTTATATATGATGTTTGAATGCAACGTCCTATATATAATCATTTTACCCAAATTTAATTATTAGAGATATCAAAAATATAATTTCATGTAACATTGAACAAAAAAATTATAATTATGATAATTTAAATTTTATAAAAAATGAATTAAATATATGTACCATGCATGATAAATTACAACATTTGTACAAACTGGAAATGAATATTACTGAGGGACAAGACAAGATGTTTCGTATTCTAAAACTTCTCATTTTTATTTGATCCAGATTTATGAGATTTGTCGAAGAGTATGCTAAAAAGGCTCAAACCTCTTCTTCTTTTTCGGTTATTTTCCGTCTGGACATTGTTGGCCTTCTTGAAGTTGTTCTTGTTCCATTTTTGACAAACGGAAAGATGAGTTCAAAATTAAAGTTATACATATAGTGATTTTTAATTGTGCTCGTTTGACTTATTTAGTTAAATGAGTCGAAATTGGCAAAAGTTCCGGCTCGTTAATTCAATAAGTCTATCTACTCTAGTTATAGAATTAAATAAGTTCAGGAAGGTTTAGTTAGGTATAAAATTAAAAATTAACAGCTTCCCCTGACTCGTTAAAACAGACTCATTTAGCTAAACGTCCCAACTCGACACGACTCATAAACTTATACGAGTCGAGTTCCGGTAGAGTTTTAGGCTTGATCAGTTAAACAAGTCGGGTAAGCTCGATTCGATTAAAAGCAGCTAGAAACTTGGCTCCATCACCCGAATTACAGCCCTACATATTAGTGAATCTTTGTATCATTTTTTTTATGTGAAACACATTAATCGTTGAAGTTTTGTTACTTGAAAATAAGTTTTTAATGAATTTTACATAGGAGATAACTTATTAGAACCTAGAATGATTTTCTATTTATTTTTAAAAATCTAAGGTTTCAAAAAACTACTAATGAGTAGCTGTAGTAAACCAGCACCTGTTTATGTGTCTATATATAAGTATATACAGTTTCTTGTGATAAAAACTCATTAAATAATGTATTCCACTAATGATAAAATGAATGATTACAAGTAAATATAAAGCAGCTTGTGTGCAACTTGTATAAACAACTAGACCTATAAAATAGAACTACTCGTGATTTTTTGTTTATTAATGATGGATGACCTAGTCATACAGGTACAAGCTGATCTTAAAACAAATAAATCTTAAAACAAATAAAATAAAACTTTAACACAATAAAATAAGTTTAGATTAATTTTCCAACACTACCTTCATGATCCAATGGTACCAAATTAATGACCTTAATTAAATTCATATTAACATAAATTCATTAATTATGTGTTAAATTTCAACTTTTTAAGCCGCACTAAAATGCAACTTTGTAAGCTATTTAATTTATTGCAATAGGAGTGGACCTATAAATGTACTCTCTCATGATCATATTTATGCTAAAATAGCTTAATTTTTTCTCATTATAAATTAATCAAACCAACCCACTATAAATATTTCTTTGGCTAAAAAATATTATAAACCAATAAATTATTCTTCTCGAAATAATTCAATATTTAAGTATTTTAAAATCATATAGTGCAAGACTTAACTCCAATGTTAACCGGGAGAATAGCAAAATAAATAACAACTAACTATGACATTCTAAGTACCATACCACAACACCACAACAGCTTGAATTCAACTATTTGATGTCCTTGTCTGCTACACTTTAAAAGAAAAATAATAATGTTAAATTATCTAAATAAAAGAAAACATATGTAGGGGAGTGGTTATATTAATAACCTTTAACAAAACATGCATAATCACCAAAGTTGAGTATAAAATAATGAATATAGTTATGAAGGAGATAAGTTAATAGGAGAAAAACATGCTTGATGTGCATGACACGGTTTGAGAATCAAGATCCCAAATATATTATGACCTCTGGTCTCTTTTTATCGGGCAAACTAATATTTTCTATATATTAAAAAGTGAGAATTATATAATAAGAAGTGAAAATTAAGTGAGTTAAAGACATAAGGAAACATAAAATAAGAAGAAACCAATATCATAACATCAAAACCACACAAAAAATCAAGGGAGAAAGGGATACATAAGATATCACCAAAATAATTTGGAATCGATAAATAACAAGATACCAAAATCATATGATTATAACAAACATAATACATAAGTGATTCAAATCTATTCTCATTTCAGTTTTTGCATGTAAAAAATATTAATTACACCTATAATAAAAATAAAGTATTTTATGTGAAATTATTTAGTGGCTTTTAATAGATGCACGCATTATTCCTTATTGGTCATTCTTTTATGAAGGGGAAAATAATTTAAAATTGATGGATTAGTTAAAATTTGTTTCCTAGGGAAAAAGAAAAAAAGAAGTCAAATTATATTTGTATGTCACTATTATGCAGTATCATTTGAAGATGATAGATTATTAAAAATTTATTTCCTAGAAAAAAATAAAAAAAGGAAATCAAATTATATTTGTAGTCCATAATTATTGAGTATCAAAATCAGGAGAATAATACATAAAAGATTTTTTATAATCTCACAATAGCTAGGTTTATTAAAAAAGAATATGCAAAATCTATTATATAATAGCTACAGTATTTAAAAAAAATATATGCATTATCTATTATATATGGATATTATTTTATGGCTGGAAAACTAATAAATACTTGAAAAGCAATTTTGAAATTCCAAGAACTCCTAAATAGGCCTCAAACATATTCCATTATACCCATATGATATGCATGGCATATATTATTAGATTGTCATGAGGTTAAAAGAGCTTATAAATCAAAGTAAAGTTTCATCTTTGGTCCAAGAGATAATCCAAAAACAAGTCCTCTTCTTCTCACTCACCATATCCAAGAAGTTTTAGTAACAATGGTCCGTGTAAGCGCTTTTAATCCCTCAGTCCCCAACAATTTTGAAAGGTATATATAAACATTATCAATAAATTATCATAGTTATCATAATATACACCTTATGTTTATACCAATTTCTTGCATATGTAGCTCAACTGGCAATGGTACAAGGATGATCGCCGTTGCAAGCCATAACAGTGAGAAGACATTTAGGGAGGTCTGTCTATCTCCAAAATTTGTGTTGAGATATTGCAGTTCTCTCTTTGTCTTTAAATTTTCTGTTGTTGATTAATTTTTTAATGGCATTAATGGGGGCCTTGCGGGAGATAGTTCTTAAGATGTCTCTCAACCTTATAAGACCCCGAGATGGAAGATTTGCATGGTCTTCTTCTCTTTTCTCTCTACTCTAAACTTCAATTAATATATCTATATATTTACATTTTCTTGTTCACACAAATTAACTGACACATTCGAGTTTATTGTCCTCTTCTAATCTTGCAAATATTTCTACATCAACTTACACGAAACTCAAATTCAGGCAACAGGTATCAAATCTCTTGGACTTGTTTTGGTAAATTGTTTTTTTTAGTGGCTGAATCTCTCGTTTTGTTTTGCAGTCTTACAATAGAGACGTAGAGAAAAGGAGAAAAATTATGAAAAGTGAAGAACAAATGACATGGGATTTAATTAGAAAAGGTCCCAGAGCTCCAGGTTGATGTTAATTACTTTTTCTAATGTTTAAGAAAAGGGATATTTGGATTAGCAGTTTTAGCCATGAATATTTAATTAGTATAATTTTTTAAAATATTTCCCCTTTTTTATGTTGTTAATTTGTTAATTTGTGCTAATTATACAAATGATTTATTTGCATAGAGTAAGGAGAGCAAGCATGAGTGGATGGGAAGCTGGATTCTACAATTACTTGGACTCCACAAATAATAATAATGGAGAACAAGTTGGTTAATAATTGTACCTATATGTTGAATTTTATGTACGTTATTTTTACATCATAATATTTTTTAATTGAGTTGAATTTGGGAACAATATTTATGTCAAGTTATTGAATAATGATAATTTGTTAGTGAATAATCAAAACATTCTTTATTTTCTTTTCTCTTTTTCAAAATTTATGGATAGATGTTGGTTTAAATATTATAAATATTAAATTCTAATATAAAATTGATTGTATTTAAATTTCAATTTTTTTTTTATTTTGGCCAATAATACTTAACTAGATTAAATATAAATGTAATAATGAAATGAAATCATGAATACATACACCTCTTGTGTATTTTTTTCACAAGTAATAATTCAAAAATTAACAATATATAACTTTTTAAAAGTTTTACATATAAAAGGTTTTAATAAATTACTTGAATATTATATAATAAGTGTGGGAATAAAACCTCCAACGAGGCTGCAATGCAAGGGAAACAACCTGCCTACATTGATAAGTATATCAAGTTGTATGGGTTAGTTACTAACATGTATCTTAGGAGAAGTGATGCAAGAAGAAAAAATACATGCAAATTGCTTCAACAATAGAAAAATATGGCAAAATGGAAGAAATGACAGTCATACATAGTGTGGCAAGTTTAAAAGATCACAAAGATTTAATAGGTGGTAAAACTAATAGATACTTAGAAAGCAATATTGAGATTTTATTGTATAGACATGTGGTATTTTTATTATTATGTTGATTTATTGCATGAGGTTAAAAGAGCTTATAAATTATGTTAAAGTTTCATCTTTAGTCCAACATACAATCTAAAAGGAATCCCTCTTCTAATTGTTACTCACCATATCAAAGAACTTTTACTCCCTCCGTCTCCAAAAATTTTGGAAGACATGTATACTTAATTAGTATAATTTTCTATTATATTTTTCCTTTATGTTGTTGATCTCACCTAATTGTGCAAATTGTTTATTTCCATAGAGCAAGGAGGGTGTAGAAATGTGGACTCCACCAAAACTTGAACACCCCTTATTAGAGAAGAAGATGTTGGTTAATAATAGTACTTGTACAATTGAAGTTATCCTATTGTAAATCTATGAATCTTATCTACCTTTTTTATAGAAATTTTTTTGTAATGAAAATTTCAAGTTATCGAATGATCATAATTGGGAAAATCAATTTTTTGTCACTTAATTTTTTTTCTCTGAGGTACTGAACTCTCCATTGACTTTGACTAAAGCAATCACAAGTTTTGAATCTTCACAAATTTTAAGGTTTTTGGCCCCACGGCTCTAGCCAAGCCTAAGCCGGCTATCACAACTTCATATTCTCCTTTATTTTTCGTAGTTGGGAAGTCCAACTTCAGTGCATACTCAATCATGAATCCTTCGGGGCTTTGCAAGACTAGGCGTTCACCACTTTATTTTATTTTGGACGCTACGTCAAAATGGAGAATCCAATATTCTTTTAGAGTTACATCTTCATCCTTTTCTTTCTTTTTCTACTTCCGGAATTACTATCTCTTACCCCCCAGATTCTTGGTCGTTAATGGTGCATTCAACCATAAAGTCTATTAAGGTCTCAGCCTTGATGGCTGTTTGAGACTTGTATTTGATATCAAATTTAACCACCTCAATTCCCCATTTAATGAACCTTTCACTTTCTTTCGGGCTATCAAAATGTTGCTTCAAGGTTGGTCCGTCAGGACTTCGATTTTGTGGGCCTGAAAGTAAGGTCTCAACTTCATCGAGGCTGTGACTAGGACAAGCACAAACTTATGAGTTATAGAATAGTTCAACATCACTCCGTAGAGCACCTTGATCACATAGTAGACAACCTCTATATTGTATGTTCTTCCTTTATAAGGGCTGCACTTACGGCTTGATCAGAGGCCGCGAGGTATAAGTAAAAAATGTTCTTTGGACTAGGTTTGGCCAACAACAGGGCCTGAGTAATGTACTTCTTTAGTTGCTCAATGGCCTCGTAGCTCTCAGCCATTCAAAATTCTTCACCTTTTTAAGTGTTTTGAATATGGGCAACCATTTCTCATCAAAGTTGGAGTAAACCTCCCAGATCTACATTTCTTCTGGTTAACTTCTCAACATCCTTGATGGAGTGTGGTAGCTCCATATCTAGGATGGGCTTGATGTTATTAGGATTGACCTTGATTCATCTTTATGAGATCATGTGCCCCAAATATATCCAGACCCAACAACGGTGACTCGGCAGGGTTTAACATCATCTTGTGGTACCTTAGCACTTTTAATATCTCCCTGAGGTGATTATTATGATCGGCCTTGGCTAGTCTTTTGACTAACATGTCATCAAACATAGACCTCAATCCTCTTTCCAATTAGATAGGAAAATATCTTTTTCACCAATCTCTTGTAAACAAATCCTGCATTATTATATCCAAAAGTCATAACATGATGGCCAAAGACACCAAAGTCGATTATGACAGAACTATTTCAGGTGCCATATTTGTGAATTTTGATTTGATTGTTACCGCTGAACCCTCCATGAAGCTCAGCATCTCGTGCATGATTGCGGCATTGATCAGGATATCAATCCTTGATAGGGGATATCTCCACTGTTGATGAGATTATTTGTGATGATACAGGATCATTATTTCCACTATTGTTTCTGCTTCATGTAAGTATCATGGTTTTTATTTTCCCACAGACGGTGCCAAATTTTAGGGAATAAAAACTAGGATATTCTAATATTTAATTCTAGGGTTTGTGATCTTGGAGCTTTAATAGTTGTTCTCACGGTGGGAACTAACTATTCTTGAAAGATTCCTACGTATCTCTTTGTTGTAGAGAATCAACCCAAAATATAGTTTTAGGTTGAGGGGTAGAGCCCTTAATATAGAGGTGAGTCCAGGGTTAGACTCATGTTGGGAGACTTGGTGGAAAACTCTTCAACTTAGGACTCCTATAAGGAAAGGAATTCTAGATCCTTCCTTGTAGGAGCTAGTATCCATGTTTGACGTCATGTATCTGTTCTTTCATCCGTATTATTCCTAATCCATGAAAATCTGATATTCATGGATCTAGACGACATCTACGCATGAGCTTTGATGACTTCTGCCCATGGGCCTTGACGACTTGGGCCGTCTTTTCCTGTAACAAGCCTTTGACCAACCTGGTTTGTACTGGCTTTGGACAAGAATTCCAAGCATATTTAATACGATTTTTAATGTGTCTTTAGAATGTATTTTCTATCAATACCGCTGTCTAACAAGATATTTTTCTTATTCACATTAGAGTTTAATCATATATAGATTGCTCTTGCAAGGTTGCAGAAGCTCAGGTTAAGCTAGTGTCTAAAAATGATACACCAACTACATTTAAATTTAAGGTACCATATCCGATTCAAATGAATCCTATTAGTAGTGCGGTGAGTTTTAATTAAAAATTGGTACATACATTATTGTTTTCTTCTAGAGTTTGATTAATATACTACACAAAAGGTGTTGATCAGGTTATATACCAGGGTTTCGAGTAGCTGGTATGACTTAAAGCCAACTAATCCTCGATTAAGAAACTGCATGATGGGAGTGGGATCATCTGTACATGGTGGGAGTGGGATCATCTATACATGTCACAGCCTTCCACTTGCTTTCGGGCTATGAAAATATTCATTTAAGGTTGGTCCGTCAGGACTTCGATTTTGTGGGCCTGAAAGTATTGATCAGGATATCAATCCTTGATAGAGATATCTCCACTGTCGATGAGATTGTTTGTGATGAGGCGGGATGATTATTTCCACTCTTGTTTCTGCTTCGTATAAGTATCATATGCTTGTTGTTTTCCCATAGACGGCGTCAAATATTACGGAATAAAAACTAGGATTGTTAATATTTAATTCTAGGGTTTCTGATCTTGGAGCTTTAATGGTTGTTCTCACGATGGCACTAGCTATCCTCGCTAGATGCCTATGTATCTCTGTGTTGTAGAGAATTAACCCAAAAATGTAATTCTAGGTTGAGGGGTAGAGCCCCTAAATATAAAGGTGAGTCTAGGATTAGACTCGTGTTGGGAGACTTGGTGGAACACTCTCGAACATAGATGGTAATTAGGACTCCTATAAGGAAAGGAATTCTAGATCCTTCATTGTAGGAGCTAGTATTCATGTTTCCCGTCATGTCTCTATTCTTTCAGCCGTATTCGGCCTAGTCCATGAAAATCTCTTATTCGTAGATCTAGACGACCTCTAAGTGTGGGCCTTGACGACTTCTGCCCATGGGTCTTGATGACTTGGGTCATCTTTTTTCTGTAACAAGCCTTTGGCCAACCTGGTTTGTACTGGTTTTTGGAAAAGAGTCCAAGCATAATTAATATGACATTGAATGTGTCTTCAGGATGTATTGTATATATATACCGCTGTCTAACAAGATATTTTTCTTGTTCAAATTAGAATTTAATCATATATAGATTGCTCTTGCAAGGTTGTAGAAGCTCAGGTTAAGCCAGCATCCAGAAATGATACATCAACTACATTTAACTTTAAGGTACCAGATCTGGTTCAAATAAATCCTTTTAGTAGTGCGGTGAGTTTTAATTAACAATTGGTACAAACATTATTATTTCCTTCTACGGTTTGATTAATAAACTTCACAAAAGGTGGTGATGAGGTTATATACCATGGTTTCCGGGAGCAGGTATGATTTAAAGCCAACTAATCCTGGATTAAGAAACTGCATAATTAGAGTGGGATCATCTGTACATGGAATGGGATCTTAGAGAGTTGCTTAACATTCCAAAATTAGCTAAGCTTGACTATTAGATTATATATTGTCACTCTGATGTACTAGTATATATACTGACATTGGTTGTAGTAATCATCTCAATTTCCTTTCCTATTAAAGAGAATAGGAGCCAAATCATGGCAAAAAAAAAAATCGAGGATTTTTGGCATCATTAATTTTAAATGAGCTCAGATTTCGTGTTCTTATTATATGTTAACATTTCTCAATTCCAAATATATATTATATGTCTACATATACATACTCAGTTTATATATGATATTTCAACGCAGTGTCCATATATAATCGTTTTACCAAAATTTAATTGTTAAAGATATCGAAAATCTAATTTCATGTAACATTAAACAAAAAAATTATAATTTTGATAATTTTAATTTTTATAATAAAGGAATTAAATATATGTACCATGCATGATAAATTACAACATATGTACTAACGGGAAATGAATTTTACTGAGGGGACAAGACAAGATGGTTTGTATTCTAAAACTTCTCATTTTTATTTGATCAAGATTTATGAGATTTGTCATAGAGTATGCTAAAAAGGCCCAAACCTCTTCTCATGTTTGACGTCATGTATCTGTTCTTTCATCCGTATTATTCCTAATCCATGAAAATCTGATATTCATGGATCTAGACGACATCTACGCATGAGCTTTGATGACTTCTGCCCATGGGCCTTGACGACTTGGGCCGTCTTTTCCTGTAACAAGCCTTTGACCAACCTGGTTTGTACTGGCTTTGGACAAGAATTCCAAGCATATTTAATACGATTTTTAATGTGTCTTTAGAATGTATTTTCTATCAATACCGCTGTCTAACAAGATATTTTTCTTATTCACATTAGAGTTTAATCATATATAGATTGCTCTTGCAAGGTTGCAGAAGCTCAGGTTAAGCTAGTGTCTAAAAATGATACACCAACTACATTTAAATTTAAGGTACCATATCCGATTCAAATGAATCCTATTAGTAGTGCGGTGAGTTTTAATTAAAAATTGGTACATACATTATTGTTTTCTTCTAGAGTTTGATTAATATACTACACAAAAGGTGTTGATCAGGTTATATACCAGGGTTTCGAGTAGCTGGTATGACTTAAAGCCAACTAATCCTCGATTAAGAAACTGCATGATGGGAGTGGGATCATCTGTACATGGTGGGAGTGGGATCATCTATACATGTCACAGCCTTCCACTTGCTTTCGGGCTATGAAAATATTCATTTAAGGTTGGTCCGTCAGGACTTCGATTTTGTGGGCCTGAAAGTATTGATCAGGATATCAATCCTTGATAGAGATATCTCCACTGTCGATGAGATTGTTTGTGATGAGGCGGGATGATTATTTCCACTCTTGTTTCTGCTTCGTATAAGTATCATATGCTTGTTGTTTTCCCATAGACGGCGTCAAATATTACGGAATAAAAACTAGGATTGTTAATATTTAATTCTAGGGTTTCTGATCTTGGAGCTTTAATGGTTGTTCTCACGATGGCACTAGCTATCCTCGCTAGATGCCTATGTATCTCTGTGTTGTAGAGAATTAACCCAAAAATGTAATTCTAGGTTGAGGGGTAGAGCCCCTAAATATAAAGGTGAGTCTAGGATTAGACTCGTGTTGGGAGACTTGGTGGAACACTCTCGAACATAGATGGTAATTAGGACTCCTATAAGGAAAGGAATTCTAGATCCTTCATTGTAGGAGCTAGTATTCATGTTTCCCGTCATGTCTCTATTCTTTCAGCCGTATTCGGCCTAGTCCATGAAAATCTCTTATTCGTAGATCTAGACGACCTCTAAGTGTGGGCCTTGACGACTTCTGCCCATGGGTCTTGATGACTTGGGTCATCTTTTTTCTGTAACAAGCCTTTGGCCAACCTGGTTTGTACTGGTTTTTGGAAAAGAGTCCAAGCATAATTAATATGACATTGAATGTGTCTTCAGGATGTATTGTATATATATACCGCTGTCTAACAAGATATTTTTCTTGTTCAAATTAGAATTTAATCATATATAGATTGCTCTTGCAAGGTTGTAGAAGCTCAGGTTAAGCCAGCATCCAGAAATGATACATCAACTACATTTAACTTTAAGGTACCAGATCTGGTTCAAATAAATCCTTTTAGTAGTGCGGTGAGTTTTAATTAACAATTGGTACAAACATTATTATTTCCTTCTACGGTTTGATTAATAAACTTCACAAAAGGTGGTGATGAGGTTATATACCATGGTTTCCGGGAGCAGGTATGATTTAAAGCCAACTAATCCTGGATTAAGAAACTGCATAATTAGAGTGGGATCATCTGTACATGGAATGGGATCTTAGAGAGTTGCTTAACATTCCAAAATTAGCTAAGCTTGACTATTAGATTATATATTGTCACTCTGATGTACTAGTATATATACTGACATTGGTTGTAGTAATCATCTCAATTTCCTTTCCTATTAAAGAGAATAGGAGCCAAATCATGGCAAAAAAAAAAATCGAGGATTTTTGGCATCATTAATTTTAAATGAGCTCAGATTTCGTGTTCTTATTATATGTTAACATTTCTCAATTCCAAATATATATTATATGTCTACATATACATACTCAGTTTATATATGATATTTCAACGCAGTGTCCATATATAATCGTTTTACCAAAATTTAATTGTTAAAGATATCGAAAATCTAATTTCATGTAACATTAAACAAAAAAATTATAATTTTGATAATTTTAATTTTTATAATAAAGGAATTAAATATATGTACCATGCATGATAAATTACAACATATGTACTAACGGGAAATGAATTTTACTGAGGGGACAAGACAAGATGGTTTGTATTCTAAAACTTCTCATTTTTATTTGATCAAGATTTATGAGATTTGTCATAGAGTATGCTAAAAAGGCCCAAACCTCTTCTTTTTGGGTCATTTTTCTTTTGGACATTGTTGGCTTTTTTGAAGTTGTTCTTGTTCCATTTTTGACAAAAGGAAAGATGAGTTCAAAACAAAAGTTATATATATAGTGATTTTTAAGTGTGCACGATTTGACTCATTTAGTTAAATGAGTCGAAATTGCCAGAAGTTTCGGCTCGGTAATTCAACAAGCCTGCTCTACTCTAGTTGTAGAATTAAACAAGTTAAGTTCAGGAAGGTTTAATGAAGTATAAAATTAAAAATTAACTGCTTTCCTCGATTCGGTAAAACAGACTCATTTAGCTAAACGTCCCAACTCGACATGACTCGTAAAATTATACGAGTCAATAGGGTGTTAAGCTTGATTAGTTAAACAAGTCGGGTAAGCTCGATTTGATTAAACGCAGCTAGAAACTTGGCTTTCTCACCCGAATTACATCCCTATATAATAGTGAATCTTTGTATCATATTTTTTATGTGAAACACATTAATCGTTGAAGTTTTGTTACTTGAAAATAAGTTTTTAATGAATTTTACATAGGAGATAGCTTATTAGAACCTACAATGATTTTCTATTGATTTTTAAAAATCTAAGGATTCAAGAAACTACTAATGAGTACCTTCATCATCCAATGGTACCAAATTAATGACCTTAATTAAATTCATATTAACATAAATTCATTAATTATGTGTTAAATTTCAACTTTTTAAGCCGTGGAATTATGCAGTAAAATGCTAAACTTTGTAAGCTATTTAACTTATTACAATAGGAGTGGGCCTATAAATGTACTCTCTCATGATCATCTTTATGCTAAAGTATCTTAATTTTTTCTCATTATAAATTAATCAAACCAACCCACTACAAATATTTCTTTGGCTTAAAAAATATTTTAAACTAATAAATTATTCTTCTCGAAACAATTCAATATTTAACTTAATATTTTAAAATTATAAAGTATAAGACT
Organism: Apium graveolens; assembly: GCF_009905375.1. Taxonomy (NCBI): domain Eukaryota; kingdom Viridiplantae; phylum Streptophyta; class Magnoliopsida; order Apiales; family Apiaceae; genus Apium; species Apium graveolens. Next base: position 72,602 of record NW_027417166.1, read on the forward strand.
TAACTCAAGACTTAACTCCAATGTTAACGGGGAGGATAACAAAATAAATAACAACTAACTATGGCCCAAGCTCAATAACTAGCCTAAGATGGAAAGTGCAGTGGCAATACCAGATGCTGCACATAAGAGTGTTTCTATTGTGCAACATTTCTATGACATTCTAAGTACCATACCACAACAGCCCACTACTAGAAAATGGGGTTAAATTTAACCGGTTAAATTCAACCGGAACTAAACTCAACCGCATATGGTTGAATTTGAAATCAACGTTATTAGAGCTTTGACCAGCGCTCAAATTCAACCGAACAAATTCAACCGATTAAATTTAACCGGTTTTAAATTCAGCCAGAACCAGTTGTATTTAGTGTTCCCAAATTTTCCCTACGCGGGAAATTTCCCACCAAAAGTTAAATTCAACCGACTAAATTCAACTGTTTTGTAATCAACCAAAACCGGTTGAATTTTGAACTAATTTTTTGGGTGAGCGGGAAAGTTCCCACCAAAACTAAATTCAACCGGATAAAATCAACGGAAATCATATTCAACGATTTCCGGTTGAATTTAGTATAAATAATTTTTTTGTTCGCGGGAAAGTTCCACCAAAATGAATAAATTCAACGGATTTTAATTTGGGAGGAATTTAATTTCTAAACAAAAATCAACCTGATTGTGTGGCATTTACTATTTTACTTATTAATATTGAATATGCCTAATATTTAAATATTTATTTAGATTAAAATAGTGGGGGAAATTTTCCGCTTTTTTAAAAATTAAAATTTTGGTATATATCAATTGTATTCATCTATTATGAATGCATTTGGCAATATTAATTATTTTCAGAATTTTTTTTAATAAATTAATTAAGTAACTTACTAACTTTGTACAAGTTATTTGCGAACCGAGTTGTTCGCGAAACAAATATTAAGATTTATATATATTTTAGTGATATGATATAAATTTTAGAAAAAAATTAACGTATATGATTTGTTATTTTAACAGTCAATCAGTAGTTTGACCACTATTTCTTGCTTGTGTTTAGTCTTACACTAATTTTTTGATTTTTTTTTAAAATATTTATGAATGGTGCAGCCGTAATGATATCAAGATCTATATATTTTGGTGATCTGATTAATTTTTACAAAAAATTAAATGTATTTTGTTTGTTATTTTAACAGTCAACAAGTAGTTTGACCAATACTTCTTACTAGTGTTTAGTCTCATATCGATATTCTGATTTTTTAAAAAAATATTTATGAATGATCCAACCGTAAGGATGTCAAAATTTATATTTTTTAGTGATATGATAAAAAATTTAGAAAAAAATAAATGTATTTGGTTTGCTATTTTAACAGTCAACTAGTAGTTTGACCAGTTATTCTTACTAGTGTTTAGTCCCGTACCGATATTTCAATTTTTTAAAAAATGTTTATGAATGATCCAACCGTGAGGATGTCAAGATCTATATATTTTAATGATATGAAAAATGTTTAGAAAAAAATAAATGTATTTGGTTTACTATTTTAATAGTCAACTAGTAGTTTGACCAGTTATTTTTTACTAGTGTTTAGATTCGTACCAATATTTTGATTTTTTACAAAATATTTATGAATGATCCAAATATAAGGATGTCAAGATCTATATATTTTAGTGATATGACAAAAAAATTAGAAAAATATAAATGTATTTGGTTTGCTATTTTAGCAGTCAACTAGTAGTTTGACCAGTTATTTTTACTAGTGTTTAGTCCCGTACCGATATTTTGATTTTTTAAAAAATGTTTATGAATGATCCAACTGTAAGGATGTAAAGATCTATATATTTTATTGATATGAAAAAATGTTTAGAAAAAATAATTGTATTAGGATTGTTATTTTAACAGTCAGCTAGTAGTTTGACTAGTACTTCTACTAGTGTTTTGTCTCATACCTATGTTTCAGGTTTTTACAAAATATTTATGAATGATCCAACCATAGGGATGTCAAGATCTATATATTTTAATGATACGATAAAATTTTAGAAAAAAATAAATATATTTGGTTTGCTATTTTAACAGTCAACCAGTAGTTTGACCAGTACTTCTAAGTAGTGTTTAGTAACATACAAATGTTTTGATTTTTTAAGAAGATTTACGAAGGATCCAACCGTACGGATGTTAATATCTATATATTTTAGTGATATGATAAAAAAATTAGAAAAAATTAAATGTATTTATTTTGCTATTTTAACAGTCAACAAGCAGTTTGACCAGTACTTATCAATAGTGTTTAGTCTCATATACATGTTTCGATTTTTTTAAAACAAATTATGAATAATCCAACCTTACAAATGTCAAGATCTATATATTTTAGTGATATGTTAAAAAAAATTAGAAAAAATATATTTATTTTTCTATTTTAACGGTCAGCCAATAGTTTGACGAACACCTATTACTAATGTTTAGTCCTATATTAATATTTTAATTTTTTTAAAAATATTTATGAATGATCCAACCGTACGGATGTCAAGATCTATATTTTAGTGATATGATAGAAAATTTAGAAAAAAATAAATATATTTGATTTTCTAATTTAACAGTCAAACAGTAGTTTGACCAATTATTCTTACTAGAATTTAGTCTTGTACTGATATTTCTATTTTTTTAAAAATGTTTATGAATGATCTAATCGTAAGGATGTGAAAGTGGTAAAATGATAAGGTTATACGCAAAATTTCATAATTTTTAATTATTATATCTTGATTATTTTAAAAAATATAGTTTATTTAACATAAAAGAAAATTTCACCACATGCTTAATTGTGGTATTTAGGATTAAATCGTACAAATTCATGATTTCAAACTTTTATTAAAATAATGAGTTGTCAAAGTAATTTTTAAAATTTAGAATATTATTATATTTATAAGAAAAATATTAATTAATCAGAATATTTATGTCCAAGAAATATAAAAAATTATATAAAATAAATGGACACTCCTAAATTCGACCGATTGTGGTTGTATTTAGAGTAGCCATGTCAGCGATCCATGTTAGTTGCATCTAACAGATTATATTTAACCATTAAAACTACAATCCAACGGATGGATTTACATTTTATAAGAAAATATTTATAAATCAAAACAAAACAAGATAAAAAATTAAACCCTATTCCTCCACTTTCACACAACTACTCGTGTTTATCCCCTCAAGCCGCCGCACATCCCTCTCTCATCTCTATCTCCCTCTTCCTCTCTCTCTCCCTCCTTCTCTGTCCCTCCTTCCATCCCCACTCAAGTCTGAGATCCCTCTCTTCCTTTACGCTCAGACCCCTCCAATCATAGATCGATGAAAAAACACAACCTCAATCTCGCCGCCTTCAAATCATCGGTCGCGTCCCTCCAGGTAATCGACCGCATACATTAATTATCATGTGTTTATGGAGGACGTGGCCGGTTTTTCCGGCGCTGCTGTTGCTCGCACGTGAAAATTTAAGGTCACCTTAAAATATATACATACATAAATGTATGTATAGATTCGTTATTTATTTTTGTTTAATATTGTAAATTTCGATTGCAGGATGCGATGGATTATTATAGTAGAGAAAGTTTTACGTTATTTTGGACAGGATGTTTTTAAGACTTGAAGTTTAGTTTTGAATGAGAATTATAAAGTTTAATAATTGGACAGGAATTTTCCAGTTTCCGGTGATAATTTTTCCAAGATTTGCCCATTAAGTTCAACAAGAGATAGTTGTATTTAACAGACATAATCAGAATTAATCAACCACTTTCGGTTATTTATGAAATATATATTCAACAAAATTTGGTTGATATTAATATACAAAAAATGGACTAGCTAACGAATCAACCAAAATCGGTTGGTTTTTATAAAAATAAATTCAACTTTTTTCGGTTGGTTTTTAAAAAAATAAATTCAACTTTTTTCGGTTGTTTTTAGTAATTTTGGCGGGATTTTTTTTTTTGGTGAAATTCAAATTCAAAATTTAATATTTTTTTTGAAATGTTTAAATTTAATTTCATCGGAAAGTGGTTGAAAATAGTGTCAACAAATTCAACCGAAAATGGTTTAATATAATCATAAATTCAACCGAAATGCTAATTTCAACGGCCTTATTTACAACCGACTGGCTGCGGTTGAATTTAGTATCTGATTGATCTTATGCTAAATTCAACCGAATACTGTCGGTTGAATTTAACTGCTTTTGTTGTAGTGAGCTTGAGTTCAACTATTTGATGTCCGTTTGGTGTTTGTGTGCTACACTAAAAGAAAATTTGCTTAAAACCCCAAAAAATCATAAATCCCACTCAAATCCATAACCAACCACACTTAGATAGAATATATGTTGTTTAACAAGTTCCTAGCGTAAAATTAAAAACTACCAGTGGTAGAGAATTTGGTTGGTAGGAAATTTAATAGTCCTTCACCGACGTAAAATATGACATGACAAAATGATGTTCTCTTAAAAATCATACTCGGTATATCTCATTTGTTTTCGTGATAATGATACGTGTGTCTCAAAAGTCATTTTTCCTTTATAAATTTAATGGTCAATTTCTCTTAAAAATCACAAATAAGTCCAAGTTGTGAATCAGATTTTATGATTATTAAGAGAACATGGAAGAAAAAAGTCTTCCTCGGCAAACCTCTTTTTTTTATGAAAATGATAAATGTGTCTCAACATTCATTTTCCCTTTATAAATTTAATGATCAATGTCTCTTAAAAATCATAAAATATGCAACTTGGTAGTCCAAAAAAGTTAACTTTTGTTCATACATATTATACTATTCTTTTCATGGTAACTGTTTCAGTTTTCCTTTGTTTCAGATTTAATATTTTTGTTTTTTCTTTGTTAATGATAGACAACCTGTGTACTGGAATTAACCAAGGGTTTTCCTATGCTGCTCTATTGTCTTTCATATTTGACAACCTCTAAATTATCATAAATTCTGATGGAAGTAAGTAAAAATTATTTTTCCTAAAGAAGGTAACGACACCTATTTAGTAACTAATTTTTAAACAATTAAACTATGACTTTCCCAAAAAAATTGTCAATATCTCCTAATTTGTCTGAACTGTTCTCTGTTATTCGATCCAGATCATGACGAATTTACTATTTTATGAACAACTATGAGAGATTAAAAGGATGTTGAAAGATTTACTAGGGAAGAATGATTCTCGTTTTGATGATGTAAAAGTAATAAAAAAAGATCAGAATGTGGATCTTGATCTGACAGCTTTGAGGGAGGAATTTCTACGACGGCCAATGCCTAAGCTCTTGAACTTGCTAAGTTTATATTGACATTTCATAAAGAAAGATTATTTTTATAACAAGTTTTTGGTCTCTGTAGTTCAAGAAACATTATTGTCTTTCAGAAATGGCATAACAAAGGTTTGATAGCTAGGAAAAACTGGCGGGATAAGTTTTTGCCACCAGCACTACTTCCCACATCACCTCCAACTTCAGTTTTTGGACTAACTCCCGAGACAGGATCAACAAGCAGCCTTTAAATTGCTCTGTAAGGGTTAAATTGTGCTTTAAAGATTTCGTTCAATATTGTTAATAATTCTACATTTGTATTTGATTAACAATTATAGGCTGCTTCCATGAGAAGAAAAAAAATTGAAACCACGTCTAATAGAATTAAAGTCTTTCATATAGTCAAAACTTCGAAAATTACAAAATGTAACTGAATACACAAAATTGGTCCAATTATGAAAATCATGATTATCCTTAACCCAAGATTAAAAATGCATTCTTTTCCATAAACATAATTATGTCGCATTTGTGATGATAGCTTAAAAACCTATCTATTCATTATTGAATTACAACAAATGCTAATATTATGATACATTCAATTCATTGAATAAATTGATCCAAATTTGTGCATACATCACAAAAAAATGGCAAAATACAACTGATTTAAAATTGGTTGTATTTAGTTAAATTCGACCATTTTTAGTTGTATTTAGCTAAATACGACCGGTTTTTGGACCAGTTGTATTAGCTCGAGTCATATTTAGTAAAATGGTTGTATTTAGTATTAAACACGGCCGACTAAATACAGTCGGCTACATACAATCACTTAAACTTCCAGTCAAATTTATTTTTTCAGATAAAATTCGAATATCCCGTCCAAATAATTAAATTTATTGACAAAATTCAAAAGGCCCGCCCATTTATCAAAATTCAGCTGTATTTGGTCAAAAATAGGATTCTGAATGCTACGGAATACAGTTGAATTCACGCAGACCAATTTCAAAAGAAACTCGCTGAAAACTGGAAAATATCTAAATCCTTGCAAGCTTCCCAAAATCCGACCAGTTTTCGGTAGCCCTAAACTCAACTAAATTTCCATTTTTGAGAGAAATTGAACCTGCCAAAAAATTCTAAATTAATCCATCAATCTAACTACGACCATAACAAACTCGTACTATCACCAAAATGCATAATAAAATAGAAGTCCACTCTTCATTTTCTGATAAAACTCAAAATTATACAACGCTTAACACATTTCGGCATTCAATATCATTAAAGAAAGTTGAGAACCTATCGATTATCAATTATCATATAAACAGAGAATCAGAATCAAAAACAAAAAAATGAATCCAAATTCATACCAAATTCTACTATACACAAATACTAAGTTTTCACCTCAAATTTTCGATGTTCATACACTTTTAAAAACCCACAACTAAAAAAAGAATTAAACTTAAAAGTTTAAAAACCCATTTCATTTTTAACTTGAAAAATGAAGAGAAAATAAAGAGGGGATGGGGGTTTCTCAACTAGAGCCTGAGATTTTGGCTAAGCCGGGGAAGGGAAATTAAGGTGTGTTTATGTTTGTTATGTATGTATAGATTGGTAAAAAGAAAGAGGGAGGAGGGATTTTGTGCGGTGAAAGAAGCATGGGGAAGGGGTTGTACATGAGTGGGGTTGGTGGCTGGGTGGGGGTTATAATATTTTATTTTATATTTTTTTAGTATGTTGACTAGTAATTTAAAGTTGACCGTTGGATGAAGTTTTATAGTAAAATTTGGTACGTGGGATCTTATTCACATGGATATGTGACATGGCATTAAATTGTACTGCATTGGGTTGAAAATTAAAATTAGGAATATCAATTTAAATACTTAAGTAATGTTAATTAAAATTTCCTATGGGGGGATTTAGGAAATTATACCTTATTTTTTCAAATAATTAAAATCTAGTGATTAAAAATTCTTAAAATTTTGTAAATAACTCTTTTCTACCTATTTTAACATCGATATGGTTGGATCGTTTTATTATCAATTCCAAATAGGTGGAAAATTCTAGGGTTAGAATCTCAATCCCTAAATTTAATTTTGTAAAATTATTAAGATATAAATATTTAACTTAGTTAATCTTTTGCGTACACTCTTTATAATTGACAAATTTCATATCCATGCGGTTGGATTACTCAAAAATCGAAGTATCAATATGGGACTAAATACTAGTAAGAAGTACTGGTCAAACTAGCTATTAGTTTACTGTTAAAATAGGAAACTAAATATATTTATTTTTTAAAAAATTATCATATCACTGAAACATATAGATATTCATATATGCACGGTAAGATCATTCATAAATATTTTTAAAAAAATTGAAGCATCAACATGGGATTAAACACTAGGAAGAAGTACTAGTCAAACTATTAGTTGACTGTTAAAATAGGAAACTAAATACATTCATTTTTCTAAACATTTTATCATATCCTTAAAATACATAGATCTTGACATCTGTTAGTTTGGATCATTCATAAAAAAGAATTAAAAATCAAAACATCAGTATGGGACTAAATACTAGTAAGAAGTACTGGTTAAAGTATTGGTTGACTATTTAAATAGCAAACCAAATATATTTATTTTTTCTAAATTTTTTACCATATGAGTGAAACATATATACTTTGACATCTGTAAGGTTGGATCATTTATAAATATTTTTAAAAATATCAAAACATTACTATGGGACTAAACACTAGTAAAGTGTAGTGGTCAAACTACTAGTTGACTGAATATCAAACTAAATACATTTATTTATTCTAAACTTTTTATCATATAATATATACATATATAGAACTTAATATCTGTCACCTTGGATCATTCATAAGCATTTTTTAAAAAATCGAAACATCATTATGACACTAAACACTAGTATGAAGTACTAGTGAAACTACTGGGTGATTATTAAAATAGCAAACCAAATAATTTTTTTTCTAAAAATTTTATCATATCACAAAAATATATAGATCTTAATATATGTATGGCTGGATCATTCATAAATATTTTTAAAATATCGAAACATCAATGTGGGATTAAACACTAGTAACAAAGACATGTCAAATTATTGTTTGACTATTAAAATAGCAAAATAAATACATTTATTTTTTCTAACAATTTTCTTATATAAATAAAATATATAGATCTTGACATCTTTAAGGTTGGATCATTCATAAGCATTTTATTAAAAATCAAAACATCGGTATGGGACTAAACACTAGTAAGAAGTATCGGTCAAACTAATGGTTTACTGTTAAAATAGCAAACTAAATACATTTAGTTTTTTTCTAAAAATTTAACCATATAACAAAAATATATAGATCTTGACATCCGTAAGGTTGGATCATTCATAAGCATTTTTAAAAAAATCGAAAGATTAGTATGGGACTAAACACTAGTAAGATGTATTGGTCAAACTACGGGTTGAATGTTAAAATAGCAACATTTATTGCTTTTTAAAACTTTTTTATCATATAATTATAATATATAAATCTTGATATCTTTAAGGTTGGATCATTCGTAAATTGTTTTAAAAAAATTAAAAAATCAATATGGGACTAAGCACTAGAAGAAGTAATGGTTATTTTGACAATTTAAGAATTTATTTTTTTATTTTCTTACTAAAAGTTTCAAAAAATATATATAAAAAATGTAATTTAACAAATTTCAAATTTTTGTAATGCAACGAATAAAAGAAATTTAAAAATTCTCTTACCACATTATATTTTTAAAAAAACTAAAATTTGACAATTTTTATAAACTTTATTATCTCCCATACAAATATTGCTAAATTCAACCGAATGTGATCACATATAAAGATGGTTGTATTTATTCAATCGAATTTATTGCTAAATTCGACCACGTAAATACAAATGTATTTAAATATGACCATTTTCAGTTGAATTTAGTCGTGTCCTTAAATTCAACCAAAAGTGATTGAATTTAATCACGGTTGTATTTATACAGTTGTATTTAGCCTTTTTTTCTTGTAGTGATATATAGTTTACAAACTATTTCATAAAAAAAATTTAGAGTCGAGAGCCTCTCTAAAAAGCTAATGTGCTAATCAAATTTCAATTAGATGCAAAGTTTTTAAGTGAATTTTAGAAGTATCACTAGATTGGATAAAGGAGCTTCACGAGATAACTTTTATATGAGGAACATGAACAATTTTGTTTACAATGTTTCAATCCCGAAGCATTTAGAACATTTCAATCCCAAAATCAATTAGCATTCTGCTTCTTGTAGACCTTCAAAGACGTGTCTTAGAATATGTTTGCCCAAGTTTATAACCAATTACATGACTAACATTAGAGATGTGTTAGAATTAATATATTAAAAGATTTGAGTAAAAACCTTGCCCCTAAATTAATAAAACCTCTCTGAAATCATGGCTAGATCCATATATCATATTAGCTTTCAGATTGTAAATTTCCTTTATGATAAATACATAATCCTATCAAACCATGATTAATATCATTTATAACAGTGAAATTAAGAAAGATAATGGGAAATAAGAGAAACTGAACTTTAAAGAGAATAAACAACTGACTAAAACGATTAAAAAAGTGCATCAACATAGTAAATAAGATTTTGAACAAAAAATGGATTTGAAAAAGGAATATTGGAATTTCATTTAATTTGTTGACCATCAGGTGGTCATATTTGATAATCTCCAATAAAAAATTGATGTTCTTCTACAAAAATATTACTAAATTCTATAAATTACAGAATTTTCTATATACCAGTTAGTGAATGTGTGTGTAAGGCATTCCGGTGACAACAGAATAGTTGTTCACACTCTTTAAATAGTGTGTGTTAGTTTTAAAATGAAAGTGTGGAAACAATACAGTTTAATTATCTGCAATGGAAAGCTTTGCCTTTTTTCCTTAAAATAGAATGTGTAAAGAAACGATTACATATACAACTACTAACAACTAGAAACCTACAAACTAGGAGAACATGTCCTAGTTTTTCTCTCCATCATCAACTACACTCCCAAACACACGCAACTTCCTAAAGACCAATTCCTAATCCAACATACACTTAGTTGTTGGTATATTCAAACACAAAATAAATAAAACACAGATATGTTTAGATTAAAATAAATCCCAATATACCCCCCTTGATCTAAACATCTTCAAGTTTCCTGACTCCTAGTAAACTCCGCATCTTTTCGAATTTTGTTGTAGCCAATGTCTTGGTCAGAATATCGGCCCTTTGCTCATTCGTATTAACGTGCTTAATAATAACTAAACCCTACTCAACACAATCATGAATGAAATGGTATCTCAGATCAATATGTTTGCTCCTTCCATGGAACACAGGAGTGTGTGCCAAGTCAACAGCAGATTTATTATCCTGTGTGCCAAGTCAACAGCAGATTTATTATCGATTTACAACATAATTTGACCTATTTTGACATCAGTAATATGACTAAGGACTCGTTACAACCACACGGCATGATATGCTACAGCAGTGGATGCCATAAACTTCGCCTCACAAGACGATAGAACAAGACACCTTTGCTTTCGTGAGACCCAAGTGATCAAATTTTCATCCAAGTAAAATGCCATACCATATGTGCTCTTCCATATGAGTTCAAAACAAAAGTTATACATATAGTGATTTTTAAGTGTGCATGATTTGACTCATTTAGTTAAATGAGTCGAAATTTCCAGAAGTTTCGGCTCGTTAATTCAACAAGCCTGCTCTACTCTAGTTGTAGAATTAAACAAGTTAAGTTCAGGAAGGTTTAATTAAGTATAAAATTAAAAATTAATTGCTTTCCTCGATTCGTTAAAATAGACTCATTTAGCTAAACGTCCCAACTCGACATGACTCGTAAAATCATACGAGTCAATAGGGTGTTAGGCTTGATTAGTTAAACAAGTCGGGTAAGCTCGATTCGATTAAACGCAGCTAGAAACTTGGCTTTCTCACCCGAATTACATCCCTATATAATAGTGAATCTTTGTATCATATTTTTTATGTGAAACACATTAATCGTTGAAGTTTTGTTACTTGAAAATAAGTTTTTAATGAATTTTACATAGGAGATAGCTTATTAGAACCTACAATGATTTTCTATTGATTTTTAAAAATCTAAGGATTCAAGAAACTACTAATGAGTACCTTCATCATCCAATGGTACCAAATTAATGACCTTAATTAAATTCATATTAACATAAATTCATTAATTATGTGTTAAATTTCAACTTTTTAAGCCGTCGAATTATGCAGTAAAATGCTAAACTTTGTAAGCTATTTAACTTATTACAATAGGAGTGGGCCTATAAATGTACTCTCTCATGATCATCTTTATGCTAAAGTATCTTAATTTTTTCTCATTATAAATTAATCAAACCAACCCACTACAAATATTTCTTTGGCTTAAAAAATATTTTAAACTAATAAATTATTCTTCTCGAAACAATTCAATATTTAACTTAATATTTTAAAATTATACAGTGTAAGACTTAACTCAAGACTTAACTCCAATGTTAACGGGGAGGATAACAAAATAAATAACAACTAACTATGGCCCAAGCTCAATAACTAGCCTAAGATGGAAAGTGCAGTGGCAATACCAGATGCTGCACATAAGAGTGTTTCTTTTGTGCAACATTTCTATGACATTCTAAGTACCATACCACAACAGCCCACTACTAGAAAATGGGGTTAAATTTAACCGGTTAAATTCAACCGGAACTAAACTCAACCGCATATGGTTGAATTTGAAATCAACGTTATTAGAGCTTTGACCAGCGCTCAAATTCAACCGAACAAATTCAACCAGATTTAAATTCAACCGATTAAATTTAACCGGTTTTAAATTCAGCCAGAACCAGTTGTATTTAGTGTTCCCAATTTTTCCCTGCGCGGGAAATTTCCCACCAAAAGTTAAATTCAACCGACTAAATTCAACAGTTTTGTAATCAACCAAAACCGGTTGAATTTAGAACTAATTTTTTGGGTGAGCGGGAAAGTTCCCACCAAAACTAAATTCAACCGGATAAAATCAACGGAAATCATATTCAACGATTTCCGGTTGAATTTAGTATAAATAATTTTTTTGTTCGCGGGAAAGTTCCACCAAAAATGAATAAATTCAACGGATTTTAAATTCAACTATTTCTTGTTGAATTTAATAAAAAAATCGGTTGAATTTATATTTGGGAGGAATTTAATTTCTGAACAAAAATCAACCTGATTGTGTGTCATTTACTATTTTACTTATTAATATTGAATATGCCTAATATTTAAATATTTATTTAGATTAAAATAGTGGGGGGAATTTTCCGCTTTTTTAAAAATTAAAATTTTGGTATAAATCAATTGTATTCATCTATTATGAATGCATTTGGCAATATTAATTATTTTCAGAATTTTTTTTAATAAATTAATTAAGTAACTTACTAACTTTGTACAAGTTATTTGCGAACCGACTTGTTCGCGAAACAAATATTAAGATTTATATATATTTTAGTGATATGATATAAATTTTAGAAAAAAATTAACGTATATGATTTGTTATTTTAAGAGTCAATCAATAGTTTGACCACTATTTCTTGCTTGTGTTTAGTCCTACACTAATTTTTTGATTTTTTTAAAAATATTTATGAATGGTCCAGCCGTAATGATATCAAGATCTATATATTTTGGTGATCTGATTAATTTTTACAAAAAATTAAATGTATTTTGTTTGTTATTTTAACAGTCAACAAGTAGTTTGACCAATACTTCTTACTAGTGTTTCTTCTCATATCGATATTCCGATTTTTTAAAAAAATATTTATGAATGATCCAACCGTAAGGATGTCAAGATTTATATTTTTAGTGATATGATAAAAAATTTAGAAAAAAATAAATGTATTTGGTTTGCTATTTTGACAGTCAACTAGTAGTTTGACCAGTTATTCTTACTAGTGTTTAGTCCCGTACCGATATTTCAATTTTTTAAAAAATGTTTATGAATGATCCAACCGTGGGGATGTCAAGATCTATATATTTTAATGATATGAAAAATGTTTAGAAAAAAATAAATGTATTTGGTTTACTATTTTAATAGTCAACTAGTAGTTTGACCAGTTATTTTTTACTATTGTTTAGATTCGTACCAATATTTCAATTTTTTACAAAATATTTATGAATGATCCAAATATAAGGATGTCGAGATCTATATATTTTAGTGATATGACAAAAAAATTAGAAAAATATAAATGATTTGGTTTGCTATTTTAGCAGTCAACTAGTAGTTTGACCAGTTATTCTTACTAGTGTTTATTCTTACCAGTTATTCTTACTAGTGTTTAGAAAAAATGTTTATGAATGATCCAACTGTAAGGATGTAAACATCTATATATTTTATTGATATGAAAAAATGTTTAGAAAAAATAATTGTATTGGGTTTGTTATTTTAACAGTTAACTAGTAGTTTGACGAGTACTTCTACTAGTGTTTTGTCTCATACCTATGTTTCAGTTTTTTACAAAATATTTATGAATGATCCAACCATAGGGATGTCAAGATCTATATATTTTAATGATACGATAAAATTTTTAGAAAAAAATAAATATATTTGGTTTGCTATTTTAACAGTTAACCAGTAGTTTGACCAGTACTTCTGAGTAGTGTTTAGTCCCATACAGATGTTTTGATTTTTTAAAAAGATTTACGAAGGATCCAACCGTACGGATGTTAAGATCTATATATTTTAGTGATATGATAAAAAAATTAGAAAAAAATAAATGTATTTGTTTTGCTATTTTAACAGTCAACAAGCAGTTTGACTAGTACTTGTCAATAGTGTTTAGTCTCATATACATGTTTTGATTTTTTTTAAAAAAATTATGAATGATCCAACCGTACAAATGTCAAGATCTATATATTTTAGTGATATGTTAAAAAAAATTAGAAAAAGATATATTTATTTTGCTATTTTAACGGTCAGCAAATAGTTTGACAAACATATATTACTAATGTTTAGTCCTATATTAATATTTTAATTTTTTTTAATATTTATGAATGATCCAACCGTACGGATGTCAAGATCTATATATTTTAGTGATATGATAGAAAATTTAGAAAAAAATAAATATACAAAATTTGGTTGATATTAATATATAAATATCCTTTGGGTTATTTATGAAATATATATTCAACAAAATTTGGTTGATATTAATATACAAAAAATGGACTAGCTTAAGAATCAACCAAAATCGGTTGGTTTTTATAAAAATAAATTAGACTGGTGAATGGTAAATTGACAGATATTAAAGCCATAAATTAGAAATGTAGAGGCAAGAGACCAGAGACAAATACCTGTCTTTGCCTTTGATGGTACAAGAGACTGATCACCCCGGCAATAATGCAGCAGGGGAAAATGAAGAAAATAGTTCATAGGAGAATAACTTGTAAATTTATGCATTGGCATTATCATTTGAATCATGTAAGTAATGGTTAAAAATGTTGAATCTGTAGCAATCAAAAGGGTACTTACATTGAAAATTGCAGATCCATTATCGTCCTCAGGAAATACCGAAAGATCCCATGATAACATCCAATTACAAATAAATAGTCACTTTAACATGTATACTCTTACCAGGATTTTCATAAAGAACAGGATAGGTTACACCGTTACACAATACCACAACCTTCTCAAGGGTCTAAGACTTTCTCAATAGAGTAACTGACCTCATGTTGCAGACAGGTTAAAAGGTTCACGTAACACTCAAAGGATTAAGCTATAACATGAAAATAGACACTTCCTTGCACTAAATTTTAGAAAACAATGAACCAATAATTTAATAATGTATAAGCTAATATCACATACCATAACCTTGAGTCACTGGGTCGCTTGGCCAACGATTTCCTGATGAGTTCCATAACTGATGCTTTCTTTTCCAACAGGCTACATAAACAAACATTTTTTTTAATTTAAGTTACTCAGCATCACAAATGCTTGTATGAGAGTGTACATAAAATTTAAAGGAAGATAGATGACGAAATGTCAAGGAGAAAAGGAAACAATGTAAATCATTGATCATACCGGTAAAAATATATTACAGTATCCCATAACTCGAGATCCTGATAAAACCTAACTGCTTCACCTATCAAGCCACAACTCACCAAGAGATCGCCATATTCCCTTGAAGATAAAAAAGAAGGAATTGAAAAGTAGTTCTGCAAAGACTTCAAGCCTAAATTCAATTCACACTATTTATCTCTTTGTTAAAAACAAATATAATAAATCATGACTGGTCCAGGAAACAAGCATAGTTAATTATAAGTCAAATACAAGCTGGATTTATTGTACTCACCGGATGGCTCTCCTTTCTTGCACAGCTTTAGATTGTAATATAAGAAATAGAAAAAGATACTAATTCTTAGGAAAAAGGTATGCGGGTGTTGGTAATAAGTTTCGTATAGAATGGATAAGTAAAAAAAAGGAAAACAATGACGTCATACCGGAGGTAGGAACATCTTTGGCGCATTTTCAGAACCACTAGGACCAAATGCAGCTAACATCCCACTCTTCCCTTTCATAATATCCTCTACTATCAGGTTCATCATTTTGTCAAATACATCATCCTACAAAATATCCGAGTATAAAACCTCACAAATTACTCAAAAACAAAACATTAGACATTATTCCACAACTAAAATTTACGAAAATTAAAACCCTGGAACTTCAATTTTACATTACAAGCTCATCGAAAACATATAACAGGAAATAAACCTTAACAAACAATTTAATAATCAAAACCCTAGAATCTCAATTCGATCAAATTAAGCAACAACCTGAGACGAATCAGCAAAAAACACATACGAAAACCCTTTAATGAAGGGGGGTACCTGAAGAGTGGATGAATGAGAAGAGGAAACACTGTCACAAACAAGAGCAGAAAGAAGGCAGCGGTTGTGTTTGGGCATTGTTGGTGTCCGATGATGGCGTGAACCCAAGCGGCTACTACTCGAACCCATATTTCACTTCTCAATTTAATCCTATACCCACAACATCATATATATTTTTATGTGTATGGGAGAGTGAGAGAGAGAGCGAGAGAGAGAGAAAGGATTGAAAAATGAAGAAGAAGACATACACGGGAATAACTGATTCTCACCCCGATTCAATCGAGTCCTAATTAGAAATATAAATTGAAAGGGTTGGCCAGAGAGAGTGATGGAAAAGAAAGAGGGGTTAGGCGGAGAGAAGGTACTGAGAAAGAAAGATGAAGTGAGTGAAATGGGTGGTTGGGTATATTCTGAAAATCTAAAAAATTCAAACAAGTTCTGAAAATTTGGCCGGCGATTTTATCCGCTTAGCACAAATATGGGCCGATATGAGTCCAGTTAGATACACAGATAAGTTTATGCTTTATATTTTAATAATAAAATTCAAATAATCATTTAATAAAAGAATTAATTATTTATGTGTATTTTATCACTTCTATAATTCGTATATTTATTTTTTTTATATTTTTTTTAAAATGCATATATTAATGCACGTATTAAAATGAGGGGAATATATAATATTTTAACTTTTATTACTTTTGATATTTATATACTAATTTCTTAAAATTTTAAGACCCTAGAAAATTTCTATTTGAAACTTTTTAAAGTTTACTATGTATAATTTCATAAATCATCAAATATGTTATTTATTCAATTCGTAAATCAAATTAAATTATTATAATTTTAATTTAAATTAATATTTAATCTTAAAAACATATTTCATTAATATTTTGATACTCTAAGCTAACACTTTTACAAATATGTTATAAGCTGCAACACTTTAGAGCTAATGTAACACCATATTTTAGGATATTGTAACACAAAAACCACCATGTTAAATTAGGCCACAAGTATCGTACCTAAGGTAACATATGAGGTAACTTTCATTCGGAGAGGGGTTGCGATAGGCCACATATGGTGTAGTGTCACGGCGCGCACTAGCTATTCTCGCAAGATGCCTACGTATCTATGTGTTGTAGAGAATTAACCCAAAAATGTAGTTCTAGGTTGAGGGGTAGAGCCCTTAATATAGAGGTGAGTCTAGGGTTAGACTCGTGTCGGGAGACTTGGTAGAAAAATCTAGAACTTATATGGTAATTAGGACTCCTATAAGGAATGGAAATCTAGATCCTTCCTTGTAGGAGCTATTATTCATGTCTGACGTCATGTCTCTGTTCTTTCAGCCGTATTCGTCCTAGTCCATGAAAATCTCATATACGTAGATCTAGACGAACTCTACGTGTGGGCCTTGACGACTTCTGACAATGGGCCTTGACGGCTTTGGTCATTTTTTCTGTAACAAGGCTTTGGCATACTTGGTTTATACTGGGCTTTGAACAATAATTCCAAGCATAATTACTATGACATTGAATGTGTCTTTAGGATTTATTCTCTATGTATACTGCTGTCTAACAAGATATTGTTCTTGTTCAAATTAGAGTTTAATCATATATAGATTGATCTTGCAAGGTTGCAGAAGCTCAGGTTAAGCCAGCGTCCAGAAATGATATACCAACTACATTTAACTTTAAGGTACCAGATCCAATTAAAATGAATCCTTTTAGTAGTGCGGTAAGTTTTAATTAACAATCGGTGCAAGTATTATTATTTTCTTCCAGAGTTTGATTAATATACTACACAAAAGGTGTTGATCAGGTTATATACCAGGGTTTCCAGGAGCAGGTATAATTTAAAGCCAACTAATCCTGGATTAACAAACTGCATAATTAGGATGGGATCATATGTACATGAAATGGGATCTTAAAGAGTTTCTTAACATACCCAAATTAGCTAGGCTTGACTATTAGATTATATATTGTCACTCTAATGTACTAGTATATATATTGACATTGGTTGTAGTAATCATCTCAATTTCCTTTCCCGGTAAAGAGAATGGGAGCCCAATCACGGCAAAAGTTTTTTTCGAGGATTTTTGGCATCATAAATTTTAAATGAACTGAGATTTTGTGTTTTATTATATGTTAACATTTCTCAATTCCAAATATATATCATATCTCTATATATACCTACTCAGTTTATATATGATGTTTGAACGCAGCGTCCTATATATAATCATTTTACCCAAATTTAATTATTAGAGATATCAAAAATATATTTTCATGTAACATTGAACAAAAAAATTATAATTATGATAATTTAAATTTCATAAAAAACGAATTAAATATATGTACTGTGCATGATAAATTACAACATTTGTACAAACTGGAAATGAATTTTACTGAGGGACAAGACAAGATGGTTCGTATTCTAAAACTTCTCATTTTTATTTGATCCAGATTTATGAGATTTGTCGAAGAGTATGCTAAAAAGGCTCAAACCTCTTCTTCTTTTTCGGTTATTTTCCGTCTGGACATTGTTGGCCTTCTTGAAGTTGTTCTTGTTCCATTTTTGACAAAGGGAAAGATGAGTTCAAAATTAAAGTTATACGTATAGTGATTTTTAATTGTGCTCGTTTGACTTATTTAGGTAAATGAGTCGAAATTGGCAAAAGTTTCGGCTCGTTAATTCAATAAGTCTATCTACTCTAGTTATAGAATTAAATAAGCCAAGTTTAGGAAGGTTTAGTTAGGTTTAGTTAGGTATAAAATTAAAAATTAACAGCTTCCCCTGACTCGTTAAAACAGACTCATTTAGCTAAACGTCCCAACTCGACACGACTCATAAACTTATATGAGTCGAGTTCCGGTAGAGTTTTAGGCTTGATCAGTTAAACAAGTCGGGTAAGCTCGATTCGATTAAAAGCAGCTAGAAACTTTCCCTACATATTAGTGAATCTTTGTATCATATTTTTTTATGTGAAACACATTAATCGTTGAAGTTTTGTTACTTGAAAATAAGTTTTTAATGAATTTTACATAGGAGATAACTTATTAGAACCTACAATGATTTTCTATTGATTTTTAAAAATCTAAGGTTTCAAAAAACTACTAATGAGTACCTGTAGTAAACCAGCACGTGTTTATGTGTCTATATATAAGTATATATAGTTTCTTGTGACAAAAACTCATGGTGTATATATTAAATAATGTATTCCACTAATGATAAAATGAATGATTACAAGTAAATATAAAGCAGCTAGTGTGCAACTTGCATAAACAACTAGACCTATAAAATAGAACTACTCGTGATTTTTTGTTTATTAATGATGGATGACCTAGTCATACACGTACAAGCTGATCTTAAAACAAATAAAATAAAACTTTAACACAATAATATAAGTTTAGATTAATTTTCCAACAGTACCTTCATGATCCAATGGTACCAAATTAATGACCTTAATTAAATTCATATTAACATAAATTCATTAATTATGTGTTAAATTTCAACTTTTTAAGCCGCACTAAAATGCAAAACTTTGTAAGCTATTTAACTTATTGCAATAGGAGTGGGCCTATAAATGTACTCTCTCATGATCATATTTATGCTAAAATAGCTTAATCTTTTCTCATTATAAATTAATCAAACCAACCCACTACAAATATTTCTTTGGCTAAAAAATATTATAAACCAATATATTATTCTTCTCGAAACAATTCAATATTTAACTTAGTATTTTAAAATCATATAGTGCAAGACTTAACTCCAATGTTAACCGGGAGAATAGCAAAATAAATAACAACTAACTATGACATTCTAAGTACCATACCACAACACCACAACAGCTTGAATTCAACTGTTTGATGTCCTTTTGGTGTTTGTCTGCTACACTTTAAAAGAAAAATAATAATGTTAAATTATCTAAATAAAAGAAAACATATCTAGGGGAGTGGTTATATTAATAACCTTTAACAAAACATGCATAATCACCAAAGTTGAGTATAAAATAATGAATATAGTTATGAAGGAGATAAGTTAATAGGAGAAAAACGTGCTTGATGTGCATGACACGGTTTGAGAATCAAGATCCCAAATATATTATGACCTCTGGTCTCTTTTTATGGTGCAAACTAATATTTTCTATATATTAAAAAGTGAGAATTATATAATAAGAAGTGAAAATTAATTGAGTTAAAGACATAAGGAAACATAAAATAAGAAGAAACCAATATCATAACATCAAAACCACACAAAAAATCAAGGGAGAAAGGGATACATAAGATATCACCAAAATAATTTTGGAATCGATAAATAACAAGATACCAAAATCATATGATTATAACAAAACATAATACATAAGTGATTCAAATCTATTCTCATTTCAGTTTTTGCATGTAAAAAATATTAATTACACCTATAATAAAAATAAAGTATTTTATGTGAAATTATTTAGTGGCTTTTAATAGATGCACACATTATTCCTTATTGGTCATTCTTTTTATGAAGGGGAAAATAATTTAAAATTGATGGATTAGTTAAAATTTGTTTCCTAGGGAAAAAGAAAAAAAGAAGTCAAATTATATTTGTATGTCACTATTATGCAGTATCATTTGAAGATGATAGATTATTAAAAATTTATTTCCTAGAAAAAAATAAAAAAAGGAAATCAAATTATATTTGTAGTCCATAATTATTGAGTATCAAAATCACGAGAATAATACATAAAAGATTTTTTATAATCTCACAATAGCTAGGTTTATTAAAAAAGAATATGCAAAATCTACTATATAATAGCTACAGTATTTAAAAAAAATATATGCATTATCTATTATATATGGATATTATTTTATGGTGATTTATTTTATACCCTGCATAGTATATGGATACATGAGCATCATGTAATGACAAAGGAAATAACTAAACAGGAAAACTAATAAATACTTGAAAAGCAATTTTGAAATTCCAAGAACTCCTAAATAGGCCTCAAACATATTCCATTATATCCATATGATATGCATGGCATATATTATTAGATTGTCATGAGGTTAAAAGAGCTTATAAATCAAAGTAAAGTTTCATCTTTGGTCCAAGAGATAATCCAAAAACAAGTCCTCTTCTTCTCACTCACCATATCCAAGAAGTTTTAGTAACAATGGTCCGTGTAAGCGCTTTTAATCCCTCAGTCCCCAACAATTTTGAAAGGTATATATAAACATTATCAATAAATTATCATAGTTATCATAATATACACCTTATGTTTATACCAATTTCTTGCATATGTAGCTCAACTGGCAATGGTACAAGGATGATCGCCGTTGCAAGCCATAACAGTGAGAAGACATTTAGGGAGGTCTGTCTATCTCCAAAATTTGTGTTGAGATATTGCAGTTCTCTCTTTGTCTTTAAATTTTCTGTTGTTGATTAATTTTTTAATGGCATTATTGGGGGCCTTGCAGGAGATAGTTCTTAAGATGTCTCTCAACCTTATAAGACCCCGAGATGGAAGATTTGCATGGTCTTCTTCTCTTTTCTCTCTACTCTAAACTTTAATTAATATATCTATATATTTACATTTTCTTGTTCACACAAATTAACTGACACATTCTAGTTTATTGTCCTCTTCTAATCTTGCAAATATTTCTACATCAACTTACACGAAACTCAAATTCAGGCAACAGGTATCAAATCTCTTGGACTTGTTTTGGTAAATTGTTTTTTTTAGTGGCTGAATCTCTCGTTTTGTTTTGCAGTCTTACAATAGAGACGTAGAGAAAAGGAGAAAAATTATGGAAAGTGAAGAACAAATGACATGGGATTTAATTAGAAAAGGTCCCAGGAGCTCCAGGTTGATGTTAATTACTTTTTCTAATGTTTAAGAAAAGGGATATTTGGATTAGTAGTTTTAGTCATGAATATTTAATTAGTATAATTTTCTAAAATATTTCCCCTTTTATATGTTGTTAATTTGTTAATT
The DNA here is from genome assembly GCF_009905375.1 of Apium graveolens. NCBI lineage: Eukaryota > Viridiplantae > Streptophyta > Magnoliopsida > Apiales > Apiaceae > Apium > Apium graveolens. The sequence continues at coordinate 94,724 of NW_027417166.1, forward strand.
TGTGCTAATTATACAAATGATTTATTTGCATAGAGTAAGGAGAGCAAGCATGAGTGGATAGGAAGCTGGATTCTACAATTACTTGGACTCCACAAATAATAATAATGGAGAACAAGTTGGTTAATAATTGTACCTATATGTTGAATTTTATGTACTTTATTTTTACATCATAGTATTTTTTAATTGAGTTAATTTGGGAACAATATTTATGTCAAGTTATTGAATAATGATAATTTGTTAGTGAATAATCAAAACATTCTTTATTTTCTTTTCTCTTTTTCAAAATTTATGGATAGATGTTGGTTTAAATATTATAAATATTAAATTCTAATATAAAATTGATTGTATTTAAATTTCAATTTTTTTTTTATTTTGGCCAATAATACTTAACTATATTAAATATAAATGTAATAATGAAATGAAATCATGAATATATACACCTCTTGTGTATTTTTTTCACAAGTAATAATTCAAAAATTAACAATATATAACTTTTTAAAAGTTTTACATATAAAAGGTTTTAATAAATTACTTGAATATTATATAATAAGTCTGGGAATAAAACCTCCAACTAGGCTGCAATGCAAGGGAAACAACCTGCTTACATTGATAAGTATATCAAGTTGTATGGGTTAGTTACTAACATGTATCATAGGAGAAGTGATGCAAGAAGAAAAAATACATGCAAATTGCTTCAACAATAGAAAAATATGGCAAAATGGAAGAAATGACAGTCATACATAGTGTGGCAAGTTTAAAAGATCACAAAGATTTAATAGGTGGTAAAACTAATAGATACTTAGAAAGCAATATTGAGATTTCATTGTATAGACATGTGGTATTTTTATTATTATGTTGATTTATTGCATGAGGTTAAAAGAGCTTATAAATTATGTTAAAGTTTCATCTTTAGTCCAACATACAATCTAAAAGGAATCCCTCTTCTAATTGTTACTCACCATATCAAAGAACTTTTACTCCCTCCGTCTCCAAAAATTTTGGAAGACATGTATACTTAATTAGTATAATTTCCTATTATATTTTTCCTTTATGTTGTTGATCTCTACTAATTGTGCAAATGGTTTATTTCCGTAGAGCAAGGAGGGTGTAGAAATGTGGACTCCACCAAAACTTGAACGCCCCTTATTAGAGAAGAAGATGTTGATTAATAATAGTACTTGTACAATTGAAGTTATCCTATTGTAAATCTATGAATCTTATCTACCTTTTTTTATAGAAATTTTTTTGTAATGAAAATTTCAAGTTATCGAATGATCATAATTGGGAAAATCAATTTTTTGTCACTTAATTTTTTTTCTCTCAGGTACTGAACTCTCCATTGACTTTGACTTGAGCAATCACAAGTCTTTAATCTTCACAAATTTTAAGGTTTTTGGCCTCACGGCTCCAGCCAAGCCTAAGCCGGCTATCATAACTTCATATTCTCCTTTATTTTTCGTAGTTGGGAAGTCCAACTTCAGTGCATACTCAATCATAAATCCATCGGGGCTTTGCAAGACTAGGCCTTCACCACTTTATTTTATTTTGGACGCTCCGTCAAAATGGAGAATCCAATATTCTTTTAGAGTTACATCTTCATCCTTTTCTTTCTTTTTCTACTTCCGGAATTACTATCTCTTACCCCCCAGATTCTTGATCGTTAATGGTGCATTCAACCATAAAGTCTATTAAGGTCTCAGCCTTGATGGCTGTTTGAGACTTGTATTTGATATCAAATTTAACCACCTCAATTGCCCATTTAATGAGCCTTTCACTTTCTTTCGGGCTATCAAAATGTTGCTTCAAGGTTGGTCCGTCAGGACTTCGATTTTGTGGGCCTGAAAGTAAGGTCTCAACTTCATCTCGAGGATGTGACTAGGACAAGCACAAACTTCTGAGTTATAGAATAGTTCAACATCACTCCGTAGAGCACCTTGATCACATAGTAGACAACCTCTATATTGTATGTTCTTCCTTTATAAGGGCTGCACTTACAGCTTGATCAGAGGCCGCGAGGTATAAGTAAAAAATGTTCTTTGGACTAGGTTTGGTCAACAACAGGGCCTGAGTAATGTACTTCTTTAGTTGCTCAATGGCCTCGTAGCTCTCAGCCATTCAAAATTCTTCACCTTCTTAAGTGTTTTGAATATGGGCAACCATTTCTCATCAAAGTTGGAGTAAACCTCCCAGATCTACATTTCTTCTGGTTAACTTCTCAACATCCTTGATGGAGTGTGGTGGCTCCATATCTAGGATGGGCTTGATGTTATTAGGATTGGCCTTGATTCATCTTTTTAAAATCATGTGCCCCAAATATATCCAGACCCAACAACGGTGACTTGGCAGGGTTTAACATCATCTTGTGGTACCTTTGCACTTTTAATATCTCCCTGAGGTGATTATTATGATCGGCCTTGGCTAGTCTTTTGACTAACATGTCATCAAACATAGACCTCAATCCTCTTTCCAATTAGATAGGAAAATATCTTTTTCACCAATCTCTTGTAAACAAATCCTGCATTATTATGTCCAAAAGTCATAACATGATGGCCAAAGACACCAAAGTCGATTATGACAGAACTATTTTAGGTGCCATATTTGTGAATTTTGATTTTATTGTTACCGCTGAAACCCTCCACAAAGCTCAGCATCTCGTGCATGATTGTGGCATTGATCAAGATATCGATCCTTGATAGGGGGTATCTCCACTGTTGATGAGATTATTTGTGATGATACGGGATCATTATTTCCACTATTGTTTCTGCTTCATGTAAGTATCATGGTTTTTATTTTCCCACAGACGGTGCCAAATTTTAGGGAATAAAAACTAGGATATTCTAATATTTAATTCTAGGGTTTGTGATCTTGGAGCTTTAATAGTTGTTCTCACGGTGGGAACTAACTATTCTTGAAAGATTCCTACGTATCTCTTTGTTGTAGAGAATCAACCCAAAATATAGTTTTAGGTTGAGGGGTAGAGCCTTTAATATAGAGGTGAGTCCAGGGTTAGACTCATGTTGGGAGACTTGGTGGAAAACTCTTCAACTTAGGACTCCTACAAGGAAAGGGATTCTAGATCCTTCTTTGTAGGAGCTAGTATCCATGTTTGACGTCATGTATCTGTTCTTTCATCCGTATTATTCCTAATCCATGAAAATCTCATATTCATGGATCTAGACGACATCTACGCATGGGCTTTGATGACTTCTGCCCATCGGCCTTGACGACTTGGGTCGTCTTTTCCTGTAACAAGCCTTTGACCAACCTGGTTTGTACTGGCTTTGGACAAGAATTCCAAGCATATTTAATATAATTTTTAATGTGTCTTTAGAATATATTTTCTATCAATACCGCTGTCTAACAATATATTTTTCTTATTCACATTAGAGTTTAATCATATATAGATTGCTCTTGCAAGGTTGCAGAAGCTCAGGTTAAGCTAGTGTCCAAAAATGATACACCAACTACATTTAAATTTAAGGTACCATATCCGATTCAAATGAATCCTATTAGTAGTGCGGTGAGTTTTAATTAAAAATTGGTACATACATTATTGTTTTCTTCTAGAGTTTGATTAATATACTACACAAAAGGTGTTGATCAGGTTATATACCAGGGTTTCGAGTAGCTGGTATGACTTAAAGCCAACTAATCCTCGATTAAGAAACTGCATGATGTGAGTGGGATCATCTGTACATGGTGGGAGTGGGATCATCTGTACATGTCACAGCCTTCCACTTGCTTTCGGGCTATGAAAATATTCATTTAAGGTTGGTCCGTCAGGACTTCGATTTTGTGGGCCTGAAAGTATGGTCTCAACTTAGTCGAGGTTGTGACTAGGGCAAGCGGAAACTATTCATTGGTAGAATAGTTTAACATCACTCTGTAGAGCACCTTGATCATATAGTCGATAACCTCTAAATTGTATGTTCATCCTTTATCAAGGCTGCATTCACGGCTTGTTAAGAGACATCGAGGTATAAGTAAAAAATATCCTCTGAACTAGGTTTGGACAACAATGGGGCCTCAGTCATGTACTTTTTTAGCTGCTCAAGGGCCTCGTGGCTCTCAGCTATCCATTCAAAATTCTTTACCTTCTTAAGGATTTTGAAGAAGGGCAGCCATTTCTCATCAAACTTGGAAATAGACCTCCCAGAGCTACAATTCTTCTGGTCAATTTCTGAACATCCTTGATGGAGTGTGGTGGCTCCATATCTAGGATGGGCTTGATCTTATCGGGATTGGCCTTGATTTCTCTTTTTGAGATTGTGTGCTCCGAATATTTCCAGACCCAACACCAAAGGCGTACTTGGCAGGTTTTAACATCATCTTGTGGTACCTTAACACTTTGAATGTCTCCCTGAAGTAATTATTATGATCGGCCTTGGCTACGATTTTGACTAAAATGTCATCAAACATATACCTCAATCCTCATTACAATTAGATGGGAAAATATCTTATTCACTAGTCTCTAATAAATAGATCATGCATTCTTATGTCCAAAAGCCATAACATGATGGCCAAAGACACCAAAGTCGATTATGAAATATTTCTTTCAAGTGTCATCTTTGTGAATTTTGATCTGACCGTAACCGCTGAAACCATCCATGAAGCTCAGCATCTCGTGCATGATTGTGGCATTGATCAGGATATCAATCCTTGATAGAGATATCTCCACTGTTGATGAGATTATTTGTGATGAGGCGGGATGATTATTTCCACTCTTGTTTCTGCTTCGTGTAAGTATCATATGCTTGTTGTTTTCCCATAGACGGCGTCAAATATTACGGAATAAAAACTAGGATTGTTAATATTTAATTCTAGGGTTTCTGATCTTGGAGCTTTAATGGTTGTTTTCACGATGGCACTAGCTATCCTCACTAGATGCCTATGTATCTCTGTGTTGTAGAGAATTAACCCAAAAATGTAATTCTAGGTTGAGGGGTAGAGCCCCTAAATATAGAGGTGAGTCTAGGATTAGACTCGTGTTGGGAGACTTGGTGGAACACTCTCGAACATAGATGGTAATTAGGCCTCCTATAAGGAAAGGAATTCTAGATCCTTCATTGTAGGAGCTAGTATTCATGTCTGACATCATGTCTCTATTCTTTCAGCCATATTCGGCCTAGTCCATGAAAATCTCATATACGTAGATCTAGACGAACTCTACGTGTGGGCCTTGACGACTTCTGACAATGGGCCTTGACGACTTGGGTCATCTTTTTTCTGTAACAAGCCTTTGGCATACTTGGTTTATACTGGGCTTTGGAGAATAATTCCAAGCATAATTACTATGACATTGAATGTGTCTTTAGGATTTATTCTCTATGTATACTGCTGTCTAACAAGATATTGTTCTTGTTCAAATTAGAGTTTAATCATATATAGATTGATCTTGTAAGGTTGCAGAAGCTCAGGTTAAGCCAGCGTCCAGAAATGATATACCAACTACATTTAACTTTAAGGTACGAGATCCAATTAAAATGAATCCTTTTAGTAGTGCGGTAAGTTTTAATTAACAATCAGTGCAAGTATTATTATTTTCTTCCAGAGTTTGATTAATATACTACACAAAAGGTGTTGATCAGGTTATATACCAGGGTTTCCAGGAGCAGGTATGATTTAAAGCAAACTAATCCTGGATTAACAAACTGCATAATTAGAGTGGGATCATATGTACATGAAATGGGATCTTAAAGAGTTTCTTAACATACCCAAATTAGCTAGGCTTGACTATTAGATTATATATTGTCACTCTAATGTACTAGTATATATATTGACATTGGTTGTAGTAATCATCTCAATTTCCTTTCCCGGTAAAGAGAATGGGAGCCCAATCACGGCAAAAGTTTTTTTCGAGGAATTTTGGCATCATAAATTTTAAATGAACTGAGATTTTGTGTTTTATTATATGTTAACATTTCTCAATTCCAAATATATATCATATGTCTATATATACATACTCAGTTTATATATGATGTTTGAATGCAGCGTCCTATATATAATCATTTTACCCAAATTTAATTATTAGAGATATCAAAAATATAATTTCATGTAACATTGAACAAAAAAATTATAATTATGATAATTTAAATTTTATAAAAAATGAATTAAATATATGTACCATGCATGATAAATTACAACATTTGTACAAACTGGAAATGAATTTTACTGAGGGACAAGACAAGATGGTTCGTATTCTAAAACTTTTCATTTTTATTTGATCCAGATTTATGAGATTTGTCGAAGAGTATGCTAAAAAGGCTCAAACCTCTTCTTCTTTTTCGGTTATTTTCCGTCTGGACATTATTGTCCTTCTTGAAGTTGTTCTTGTTCCATTTTTGACAAACGCAAAGATGAGTTCAAAATTAAAGTTATACGTATAGTGATTTTTAATTGTGCTCGTTTGACTTATTTAGGTAAATGAGTCGAAATTGGCAAAAGTTTCGGCTCGTTAATTCAATAAGTCTATCTACTCTAGTTATAGAATTAAATAAGCCAAGTTTAGGAAGGTTTAGTTAGGTTTAGTTAGGTATAAAATTAAAAATTAACAGCTTCCCCTGACTCGTTAAAACAAACTCATTTAGCTAAACGTCTCAACTCGACACGACTCATAAACTTATATGAGTCGAGTTCCGGTAGAGTTTTAGGCTTGATCAGTTAAACAAGTCGGGTAAGCTCGATTCGATTAAAAGCAGCTAGAAACTTGCCCTACATATTAGTGAATCTTTGTATCATATTTTTTTATGTGAAACACATTAATCGTTGAAGTTTTGTTACTTGAAAATAAGTTTTTAATGAATTTTACATAGGAGATAACTTATTAGAACCTACAATGATTTTCTATTGATTTTTAAAAATCTAAGGTTTCAAAAAACTACTAATGAGTACCTGTAGTAAACCAGCACGTGTTTATGTGTCTATATATAAGTATATATAGTTTCTTGTGACAAAAACTCATGGTGTATATATTAAATAATGTATTCCACTAATGATAAAATGAATGATTACAAGTAAATATAAAGCAGCTAGTGTGCAACTTGCATAAACAACTAGACCTATAAAATAGAACTACTCGTGATTTTTTGTTTATTAATGATGGATGACCTAGTCATACACGTACAAGCTGATCTTAAAACAAATAAAATAAAACTTTAACACAATAATATAAGTTTAGATTAATTTTCCAACAGTACCTTCATGATCCAATGGTACCAAATTAATGACCTTAATTAAATTCATATTAACATAAATTCATTAATTATGTGTTAAATTTCAACTTTTTAAGCCGCACTAAAATGCAAAACTTTGTAAGCTATTTAACTTATTGCAATAGGAGTGGGCCTATAAATGTACTCTCTCATGATCATATTTATGCTAAAATAGCTTAATCTTTTCTCATTATAAATTAATCAAACCAACCCACTACAAATATTTCTTTGGCTAAAAAATATTATAAACCAATATATTATTCTTCTCGAAACAATTCAATATTTAACTTAGTATTTTAAAATCATATAGTGCAAGACTTAACTCCAATGTTAACCGGGAGAATAGCAAAATAAATAACAACTAACTATGACATTCTAAGTACCATACCACAACACCACAACAGCTTGAATTCAACTGTTTGATGTCCTTTTGGTGTTTGTCTGCTACACTTTAAAAGAAAAATAATAATGTTAAATTATCTAAATAAAAGAAAACATATCTAGGGGAGTGGTTATATTAATAACCTTTAACAAAACATGCATAATCACCAAAGTTGAGTATAAAATAATGAATATAGTTATGAAGGAGATAAGTTAATAGGAGAAAAACGTGCTTGATGTGCATGACACGGTTTGAGAATCAAGATCCCAAATATATTATGACCTCTGGTCTCTTTTTATGGTGCAAACTAATATTTTCTATATATTAAAAAGTGAGAATTATATAATAAGAAGTGAAAATTAAGTGAGTTAAAGACATAAGGAAACATAAAATAAGAAGAAACCAATATCATAACATCAAAACCACACAAAAAATCAAGGGAGAAAGGGATACATAAGATATCACCAAAATAATTTTGGAATCGATAAATAACAAGATACCAAAATCATATGATTATAACAAAACATAATACATAAGTGATTCAAATCTATTCTCATTTCAGTTTTTGCATGTAAAAAATATTAATTACACCTATAATAAAAATAAAGTATTTTATGTGAAATTATTTAGTGGCTTTTAATAGATGCACGCATTATTCCTTATTGGTCATTCTTTTTATGAAGGGGAAAATAATTTAAAATTGGTGGATTAGTTAAAATTTGTTTCCTAGGGAAAAAGAAAAAAAGAAGTTAAATTATATTTGTATGTCACTATTATGCAGTATCATTTGAAGATGATAGATTATTAAAAATTTATTTCCTAGAAAAAAATAAAAAAAGGAAATCAAATTATATTTGTAGTCCATAATTATTGAGTATCAAAATCACGAGAATAATACATAAAAGATTTTTTATAATCTCACAATAGCTAGGTTTATTAAAAAAGAATATGCAAAATCTATTATATAATAGCTACAGTATTTAAAAAAAATATATGCATTATCTATTATATATGGATATTATTTTATGGTGATTTATTTTATACCCTGCATAGTATATGGATACATGAGCATCATGTAATGACAAAGGAAATAACTAAACAGAAAAACTAATAAATACTTGAAAAGCAATTTTGAAATTCCAAGAACTCCTAAATAGGCCTCAAACATATTCCATTATACCCATATGATATGCATGGCATATATTATTAGATTGTCATGAGGTTAAAAGAGCTTATAAATCAAAGTAAAGTTTCATCTTTGGTCCAAGAGATAATCCAAAAACAAGTCCTCTTCTTCTCACTCACCATATCCAACAAGTTTTAGTAACAATGGTCCGTGTAAGCGCTTTTAATCCCTCAGTCCCCAACAATTTTGAAAGGTATATATAAACATTATCAATAAATTATCATAGTTATCATAATATACACCTTATGTTTATACCAATTTCTTGCATATGTAGCTCAACTGGCAATGGTACAAGGATGATCGCCGTTGCAAGCCATAACAGTGAGAAGACATTTAGGGAGGTCTGTCTATCTCCAAAATTTGTGTTGAGATATTGCAGTTCTCTCTTTGTCTTTAAATTTTCTGTTGTTGATTAATTTTTTAATGGCATTAATGGGGGCCTTGCGGGAGATAGTTCTTAAGATGTCTCTCAACCTTATAAGACCCCGAGATGGAAGATTTGCATGGTCTTCTTCTCTTTTCTCTCTACTCTAAACTTCAATTAATATATCTATATATTTACATTTTCTTGTTCACACAAATTAACTGACACATTCGAGTTTATTGTCCTCTTCTAATCTTGCAAATATTTCTACATCAACTTACACGAAACTCAAATTCAGGCAACAGGTATCAAATCTCTTGGACTTGTTTTGGTAAATTGTTTTTTTTAGTGGCTGAATCTCTCGTTTTGTTTTTCAGTCTTACAATAGAGACCTAGAGAAAAGGAGAAAAATTATGGAAAGTGAAGAACAAATGACATGGGATTTAATTAGAAAAGGTCCCAGGAGCTCCAGGTTGATGTTAATTACTTTTTCTAATGTTTAAGAAAAGGGATATTTGGATTAGTAGTTTTAGCCATGAATATTTAATTAGTATAATTTTCTAAAATATTTCCCCTTTTATATGTTGTTAATTTGTTAATTTGTGCTAATTATACAAATGATTTATTTGCATAGAGTAAGGAGAGCAAGCATGAGTGGATGGGAAGCTGGATTCTACAATTACTTGGACTCCACAAATAATAATAATGGAGAACATGTTGGTTAATAATTGTACCTATATGTTGAATTTTATGTACATTATTTTTACATCATAATATTTTTTAATGGAGTTGAATTTGGGAACAATATTTATGTCAAGTTATTGAATAATGATAATTTGTTAGTGAATAATCAAAACATTCTTTATTTTCTTTTCTCTTTTTCAAAATTTATGGATAGATGTTGGTTTAAATATTATAAATATTAAATTCTAATATAAAATTGATTGTATTTAAATTTCAATTTTTTTTTCATTTTGGCCAATAATACTTAACTAGATTAAATATAAATATAATAATGAAATGAAATCATGAATATATACACCTCTTGTGTATTTTTTTCACAAGTAATAATTCAAAAATTAACAATATATAACTTTTTAAAAGTTTTACATATAAAAGGTTTTAATAAATTACTTGAATATTATATAATAAGTCTGGGAATAAAACCTCCAACTAGGCTGCAATGCAAGGGAAACAACCTGCGTACATTGATAAGTATATCAAGTTGTATGGGTTAGTTACTAACATGTATCATAGGAGAAGTGATGCAAGAAGAAAAAATACATGCAAATTGCTTCAACAATAGAAAAATATGGCAAAATGGAAGAAATGACAGTCATACATAGTGTGGCAAGTTTAAAAGATCACAAAGATTTAATAGGTGGTAAAACTAATAGATACTTATAAAGCAATATTGAGATTTCATTGTATAGACATGTGGTATTTTTATTATTATGTTGATTTATTGCATGAGGTTAAAAGAGCTTATAAATTATGTTAAAGTTTCATCTTTAGTCCAACATACAATCTAAAAGGAATCCCTCTTCTAATTGTTACTCACCATATCAAAGAACTTTTACTCCCTCCGTCTCCAAAAATTTTGGAAGACATGTATACTTAATTAGTATAATTTTCTATTATATGTTTCCTTTATGTTGTTGATCTCTACTAACTGTCCAAATGGTTTATTTTCGTAGAGCAAGGAGGGTGTAGAAATGTGGACTCCACCAAAACTTGAACACCCCTTATTAGAGAAGAAGATGTTGGTTAATAATAGTACTTGTACAATTGAAGTTATCCTATTGTAAATCTATGAATCTTATCTACCTTTTTTTATAGAAATTTTTTTGTAATGAAAATTTCAAGTTATCGAATGATCATAATTGGGAAAATCAATTTTTTGTCACTTAATTTTTTTTCTCTCAGGTACTGAACTCTCCATTGACTTTAACTTGAGCAATCACAAGTCTTGAATCTTCACAAATTTTAAGGTTTTTGGCCTCACGGCTCCAGCCAAGCCTAAGCCGGCTATCATAACTTCATATTCTCCTTTATTTTTCGTAGTTGGGAAGTCCAACTTCAGTGCATACTCAATCATGAATCCTTCGAGCTTTGCAAGACTAGGCCTTCAACACTTTATTTATTTTGGACGCTCCGTCAAAATGGAGAATCCAATATTCTTTTAGAGTTACATCTTCATCCTTTTCTTTCTTTTTCTACTTCCGGAATTACTATCTCTTACCCCCCAGATTCTTGGTCGTTAATGGTGCATTCAACCATAAAGTCTATTAAGGTCATCCTTGATGGTTGTTTGAGACTTGTATTTGATATCAAATTTTACCACCTCAATTGCCCATTTAATGAGCCTTTCACTTTCTTTCGGGCTATCAAAATGTTGCTTCAAGGTTGGTCCGTCAGGACTTCAATTTTGTGGGCCTGAAAGTAAGGTCTCAACTTCATCGAGGCTGTGACTAGGACAAGCACAAACTTCTGAGTTATAGAATAGTTCAACATCACTCCGTAGAGCACCTTGATCACATAGTAGACAACCTCTATATTGTATGTTCTTCCTTTATAAGGGCTGCACTTACGGCTTGATCAGAGGCCGCGAGGTATAAGTAAAAAATGTTCTTTGGACTAGGTTTGGCCAACAACAGGGCCTGAGTAATGTACTTTTTTAGTTGCTCAATGGCCTCGTAGCTCTCAGCCATTCAAAATTCTTCACCTTCTTAAGTGTTTTGAATATGGGCAACCATTTCTCATCAAAGTTGGAGTAAACCTCCCAGATCTACATTTCTTCTGGTTAACTTCTCAACATCCTTGATGGAGTGTGGTGGCTCCATATCTAGGATGGGCTTGATATTATTAGGATTGGCCTTGATTCATCTTTTTGAGATCATGTGGCCCAAATATATCCAGACCTAACAACGGTGACTTGGCAGGGTTTAACATCATCTTGTGGTACCTTAGCACTTTTAATATCTCCCTGAGGTGATTATTATGATCGGCCTTGGCTAGTCTTTTGACTAACATGTCATCAACCATAGACCTCAATCCTCTTTCCAATTAGATAGGAAAATATCTTTTTTCACCAATCTCTTGTAAACAAATCCTGCATTATTATGTCCAAAAGTCATAACATGATGGCCAAAGACACCAAAGTCGATTATGACAGAACTATTTCAGGTGCCATATTTATGAATTTTGATTTGATTGTTACCGCTGAAACCCTCCACGAAGCTCAGCATCTCGTGCATGATTGTGGCATTGATCATGATATCAATCCTTGATAGGGGGTATCTCCACTGTTGATGAGATTATTTGTGATGATAAGGGATCATTATTTCCACTATTGTTTCTGCTTCATGTAAGTATCATGGTTTTTATTTTCCCACAGACGGTGCCAAATTTTAGGGAATAAAAACTAGGATATTCTAATATTTAATTCTAGGGTTTGTGATCTTGGATCTTTAATAGTTGTTCTCACGGTGGGAACTAACTATTCTTGAAAGATTCCTACGTATCTCTTTGTTGTAGAGAATCAACCCAAAATATAGTTTTAGGTTGAGGGGTAGAGCCCTTAATATAGAGGTGAGTCCAGGGTTAGACTCATGTTGGGAGACTTGGTGGAAAACTCTTCAACTTAGGACTCCTATAAGGAAAGGAATTCTAGATCCTTCTTTGTAGGAGCTAGTATCCATGTTTGATGTCATGTATCTGTTCTTTCATCCGTATTATTCCTAATCCATGAAAATCTCATATTCATTGATCTAGACGACATCTACGCATGGGCTTTGATGACTTCTGCCCATGGGCCTTGACGACTTGGGCCGTCTTTTCCTGTAACAAGCCTTTGACCAACCTGGTTTGTCCTGGCTTTGGACAAGAATTCCAAGCATATTTAATATGATTTTTAATGTGTCTTTAGAATGTATTTTCTATCAATACCGCTGTCTAACAAGATATTGTTCTTATTCACATTAGAGTTTAATCATATATAGATTGCTCTTGCAAGGTTGCAGAAGCTCAGGTTAAGCTAGTGTCCAAAAATGATACACCAACTACATTTAAATTTAAGGTACCATATCCGATTCAAATGAATCCTATTAGTAGTGCGGTGAGTTTTAATTAAAAATTGGTATATACATTATTGATTTCTTCTAGAGTTTGATTAATATACTACACAAAAGGTGTTGATCAGGTTATATACCAGGGTTCCGAGTAGCTGGTATGACTTAAAGCCAACTAATCCTCGATTAAGAAACTGCATGATGGGAGTGGGATCATCTGTACATGGTAGGAGTGGGATCATCTGTACATGTCACAGCCTTCCACTTGCTTTCGGGCTATGAAAATATTCATTTAAGGTTGGTCCGTCAGGACTTCGATTTTGTGGGCCTGAAAGTATGGTCTCAACTTAGTCGAGGCTGTGACTAGGGCAAGCGGAAACTATTCATTGGTAGAATAGTTTAACATCACTCTGTAGAGCACCTTGATCATATAGTCGACAACCTCTAAATTGTATGTTCTTCCTTTATCAAGGCTGCATTCACGGCTTGTTAAGTAAAAAATATCCTCTGAACTAGGTTTGGACAACAATGGGGCCTCAGTCATATACTTTTTTAGCTGTTCAAGGGCCTCGTGGCTCTCAGCTATCCATTCAAAATTCTTTACCTTCTTAAGGATTTTGAAGAAGGGCAGCCATTTCTCATCAAACTTGGAAATAGACCTCCCAGAGCTACAATTCTTCTGGTCAATTTCTGAACATCCTTGATGGAGTGTGGTGGCTCCATATCTAGGATGGGCTTAATCTTATCTGGATTGGCCTTGATTTCTCTTTTTGAGATTGTGTGCTCCGAATATTTCCAGACCCAACACCAAAGGCGTACTTGGAAGGTTTTAACATCATCTTGTGGTACCTTAACACTTTGAATGTCTCCCTGAAGTGATTATTATGATCGGCCTTGGCTAGGATTTTGACTAAAATGTCATCAAACATATACCTCAATCCTCATTCCAATTAGATGGGAAAATATCTTATTCACTAGTCTCTAATAAATAGATCATGCATTCTTATGTCCAAAAGCCATAACATGATGGCCAAAGACACCAAAGTCGATTATGAAGTATCTCCACTGTTGATGAGATTGTTTGTGATGAGGCGGGATGATTATTTCCACTCTTGTTTCTGCTTCGTGTAAGTATCATATGCTTGTTGTTTTCCCATAGACGGCGTCAAATATTACGGAATAAAAACTAGGATAGTTAATATTTAATTCTAGGGTTTCTGATCTTGGAGCTTTAATGGTTGTTCTCACGATGGCACTAGCTATCCTCGCTAGATGCCTATGTATCTCTGTGTTGTAGAGAATTAACCCAAAAATATAATTCTAGGTTGAGGGGTAGAGCCCCTAAATATAGAGGTGAGTCTAGGATTAGACTCGTGTTGGGAGACTTGGTGGAACACTCTCGAACATAGATGGTAATTAGGACTCCTATAAGGAAAGGAATTCTAGATCCTTCATTGTAGGAGCTAGTATTCATGTTTCCCGTCATGTCTCTATTCTTTCAGCTGTATTCGGCCTAGTCCATGAAAATCTCATATTCGTAGATCTAGACGACCTCTAAGTGTGGGCCTTGATGACTTCTGCCCATGGGTCTTGATGACTTGGGTCATCTTTTTTCTGTAACAAGCCTTTGGCCAACCTGGTTTGTACTGGGTTTTGGACAGGAGTCCAAGCATAATTAATATGACATTGAATGTGTCTTCAGGATGTATTTTATATATATACCGCTGTCTAACAAGATATTTTTCTTGTTCAAATTAGAATTTAATCATATATAGGTTGCTCTTGCAAGGTTGTAGAAGCTCAGGTTAAGCCAGCATCCAGAAATGATACATCAACTACATTTAACTTTAAGGTACCAGATCTGGTTCAAATGAATCCTTTTAGTAGTGCGGTGAGTTTTATTTAACAATTGGTACAAACATTATTATTTCCTTCTACGGTTTGATTAATATACTACACAAAAGGTGGTGATGAGGTTATATACCAGGGTTTCCAGGAGCAGGTATGATTTAAAGCCAACTAATCCTGGATTAAGAAACTGTATAATTAGAGTGGGATCATCTGTACATGGAATGGGATCTTAAAGAGTTGCTTAACATTCCCAAATTAGCTAAGCTTGACTATTAGATTATATATTGTCACTCTGATGTACTAGTATATACTGACATTGGTTGTAGTAATCATCTCAATTTCCTTTCCTATTAAAGAGAATATGAGCTAAATCATGGCAAAAAAAAAATTTGAGGATTTTTGGCTTCATTAATTTTAAATGAGCTCAGATTTCGTGTTCTTATTCTATGTTAACATTTCTCAATTCCAAATATATATTATATGTCTACATATACATACTCAGTTTATATATGATATTTCAACGCAGTGTCCATATATAATTGTTTTACCAAAATTTAATTGTTAAAGATATGGAAAATCTAATTTCATGTAACATTAAACAAAAAAATTTATAATTTTGATAATTTTAATTTTTATAATAAAGGAATTAAATATATGTACCATGCATGATAAATTACAACATATGTACTAACGGGAAATGAATTTTACTGAGAGGACAAGACAAGATGGTTCGTATTCTAAAACTTCTCATTTTTATTTGATCAAGATTTATGAGATTTGTCATAGAGTATGCTAAAAAGGCCCAAACCTCTTCTTTTTCGGTCATTTTTTTTTGGACATTGTTGGCCTTTTTGAAGTTGTTCTTGTTCCATTTTTGACAAAAGGAAAGATGAGTTCAAAACAAAAGTTATACATATAGTGATTTTTAAGTGTGCACGATTTGACTCATTTAGTTAAATGAGTCGAAATTGCCAGAAGTTTCGGCTCGTTAATTCAACAAGCCTGCTCTATTCTAGTTGTAGAATTAAACAAGTTAAGTTCAGAAAGGTTTAATGAAGTATAAAATTAAAAATTAACTGCTTTCCCTCGATTCGTTAAAACAGACTCATTTAGCTAAACGTCCCAACTCGACATGACTCGTAAAATTATACGAGTCAATAGGGTGTTAGGCTTGATTAGTTAAACAAGTCGGGTAAGCTCGATTTGATTAAACGCAGCTAGAAACTTGGCTTTCTCACCCGAATTACATCCCTATATAATAGTGAATCTTTGTATCATATTTTTTATGTGAAACACATTAATCGTTGAAGTTTTGTTACTTGAAAATAAGTTTTTAATGAATTTTACATTGGAGATAGCTTATTAGAACCTACAATGATTTTCTATTGATTTTTAAAAAACTAAGGATTCAAGAAACTACTAATGAGTACCTTCATCATCCAATGGTACCAAATTAATGACCTTAATTAAATTCATATTAACATAAATTCATTAATTATGTGTTAAATTTCAACTTTTTAAGCCGTTGAATTATGCAGTAAAATGCTAAACTTTGTAAGCTATTTAACTTATTACAATAGGAGTGGGCCTATAAATGTACTCTCTCATGATCATCTTTATGCTAAAGTATCTTAATTTTTTCTAATTATAAATTAATCACCAACCCACTACAAATATTTCTTTGGCTTAAAAAATATTTTAAACTAATAAATTATTCTTCTCGAAACAATTCAATATTTAACTTAATATTTAAAATTATACAGTGCCAGACTTAACTCAAGACTTAACTCCTATGTTAACGGGGAGAATAGCAAAATAAATAACAATTAACTATGGCCCAAGCTCAGTAACTAGCCTAAGATGGAAAGTGCAGTGGCAATACCATGCTGCACATAAGAGTGTTTCTGTTGTGCAACATTTCTATGACATTCTAAGTACCATACCACAACAGCCCACTACTAGAAAATAGGGTTAAATTCAACCGATTAAATTCAACCAAAACTAAACTCAACCGCATATGGTTGAATTTGAAATCAACGTTATTAGAGCTTTGACCAGCGCTCAAATTCAACCGAACAAATTCAACCGATTAAATTTAATCGGTTTTAAATTCAGCCAGAACCATTTGCATTTAGTGTTCCCAATTTTTCCGTGCGCGGGAAATTTCCCACCAAAAGTTAAATTCAACCGAATAAATTCAATTGTTTTGTAATCAACCAAAACCGGTTGAATTTAGAACAACTAATTTTTTGGGTGAGCGGGAAAGTTCCCACCAAAACTAAATTCAACCGGATAAAATCAACGGAAATCATATTAAACGATTTCCGGTTGAATTTAGTATAAATAATTTTTTTGTTCGCGGGAAAGTTCCACCAAAAATGAATAAATTCAATGGATTTTAAATTCAACCGTTTCTTGTTGAATTTAGTAAAAAAATTGGTTGAATTTATATTTGGGAGGAATTTATTTTCTGAACAAAAATCAACCTGATTGTGTGGAATTTACTATTTTACTTATTAATATTGAATATGCCTAATATTTAAATATTTATTTAGATTAAAATAGTGGGGGAAATTTTCCGCTTTTTTAAAAATTGTAATTTTGGTATAAATCAATTTTATTCATCTATTATGAATGCATTTGGTAATATTAATTATTTTCAAATTTTTGTTTAATAAATTAATTAAGTAACTTACTAACTTTGTACAAGTTATTTGCGAACCGAGTTGTTCGCGAAACAAATATTAAGATTTATATATATTTTAGTGATATGATATAAATTTTAGAAAAAAATTAACGTATATGATTTGCTATTTTAACAGTCAATCAGTAGTTTGACCAATATTTCTTGCTTGTGTTTAGTCCCACACTAATTTTTTGATTTTTTTAAAAAATATTTATGAATGGTCCAGCCGTAATGATATCAAGATCTATATATTTTGGTGATCTGATTAATTTTTACCAAAAATTAAATGTATTTTGTTTGTTATTTTAACAGTCAACAAATAGTTTGACCAATACTTCTTACTAGTGTTTAGTCTCATATCGATATTCCGATTTTTTTTAAAATTATTTATGAACGATCCAACCGTACGGATGTCAAGATTTATATATTTTATTGATATGATAAAAAATTTAGAAAAAAATAAATGTATTTGGTTTGCTATTTTAACAGTCAACTAGTAGTTTGACCAGTTATTTTTACTAGTGTTTAGTCCCGTACCGATATTTCAGTTTTTTAAAAAATGTTTATGAATGATCCAATCGTGAGGATGTCAAGATCTATATATTTTAGTGATATGACAAAAAAATTAGAAAAATATAAATGTATTTGGTTTGCTATTTTAGCAGTCAACTAGTAGTTTGACCAGTTATTCTTACTAGTGTTTAGTCCCGTACCGATATTTTGATTTTTTAAAAAATGTTTATGAATGATCCAACTGTAAGGATGTAAACATCTATATATTTTATTGATATGAAAAAATGTTTAGAAAAAATAATTGTATTGGGTTTGTTATTTTAACAGTCAACTAGTAGTTTGACGAGTACTTCTACTAGTGTTTTGTCTCATACCTATGTTTCAGTTTTTTACAAAATATTTATGAATGATCCAACCATAGGGATGTCAAGATCTATATATCTAAAATGATACGATAAAATTTTTAGAAAAAAATAAATATATTTGGTTTGCTATTTTAACAGTTAACCAGTAGTTTGACCAGTACTTCTGAGTAGTGTTTAGTCCCATACAGATGTTTTGATTTTTTAAAAAGATTTACGAAGGATCCAACCGTACGGATGTTAAGATCTATATATTTTAGTAATATAATAAAAAATTAGAAAAAAATAAATGTATTTGTTTTGCTATTTTAACAGTCAACAAGCAGTTTGACTAGTACTTGTCAATAGTGTTTAGTCTCATATACATGTTTTGATTTTTTTAAAAAAAATTATGAATGATCCAACCGTACAAATGTCAAGATCTATATATTTTAGTGATATGTTAAAAAAAATTAGAAAAAGATATATTTATTTTGCTATTTTAACGGTCAGCAAATAGTTTGACAAACATATATTACTAATGTTTAGTCCTATATTAATATTTTAATTTTTTTTAATATTTATGAATGATCCAACCGTACGGATGTCAAGATCTATATATTTTAGTGATATGATAGAAAATTTAGAAAAAAATAAATATACAAAATTTGGTTGATATTAATATATAAATATCCTTTGGGTTATTTATGAAATATATATTCAACAAAATTTGGTTGATATTAATATACAAAAAATGGACTAGCTTACGAATCAACCAAAATCGGTTGGTTTTTATAAAAATAAATTAGACTGGTGAATGGTAAATTGACAGATATTAAAGCCATAAATTAGAAATGTAGAGGCAAGAGACCAGAGACAAATACCTGTCTTTGCCTTTGATGGTACAAGAGACTGATCACCCCGACAATAATGCAGCAGGGTAAAATGAAGAAAATAGTTCATAGGAGAATAACTTGTAAATTTATACATTGGCATGATCATTTGAATCATGTAAGTAATGGTTAAAAATGTTGAATCTGTAGCAATCAAAATGGTACTTACATTGAAAATTGCAGATCCATTATCGTCCTCAGGAAATACCGAAAGATCCCATGATAACATCCAATTACAAATAAATAGTCACTTTAACATGTATACTCTTACCAGGATTTTCATAAAGAACAGGATAGGTTACACTGTTACACAATACCACAACCTTCTCAAGGGTCTAAGACTTTCTCAATAGAGTAACTGACCTCATGTTGCAGACAGGTTAAAAGGCTCACGTAACACTCAAAGGATTAAGCTATAACATGAAAATAGACACTTCCTTGCACTAAATTTTAGAAAACAATGAACCAATAATTTAATAATGTATAAGCTAATCTCACATACCATAACCTTGAGTCACTGGGTCGCTCGGCCAACGATTTCCTGATGAGTTCCATAACTGATGCTTTCTTTTCCAACAGGCTACATAAACAAACATTTTTTTAATTTAAGTTACTCAGCATCACAAATGCTTGTATGAGAGTGAATAAAATTTAAAGGAAGATAGATGACGAAATGTCAAGGAGAAAAGGAAACAATGTAAATCATTGATCATACCGGTAAAATATATTACAGTATCCCATAACTCGAGATCCTGATAAAACCTAACTGCTTCACCTATCAAGCCACAACTCACCAAGAGATCACCATATTCCCTTGAAGATAAAAAAGAAGGAATTGAAAAGTAGTTCTGCAAAGACTTCAAGCCTAAATTCAATTAACACTATTTATCTCTTTGTTAAAAACAAATATAATAAATCATGACGGGTCCAGGAAACAAGCATAGTTAATTATAAGTCAAATACAAGCTGGATTTATTGTACTCACCGGCTGGCTCTCCTTTCTTGCACAGCTTTAGATTGTAATATAAGAAATAGAAAAAGATACTAATTCTTAGGAAAAAGGTATGCGGGTGTTGGTAATAAGTTTCGTATATAATGGATAAGTAAAAAAAGGGAAAACAATGACGTCATACCGGAGGTAGGAACATCTTTGGCGCATTTTCAGAACCACTAGGACCAAATGCAGCTAACATCCCACTCTTCCCTTTCATAATATCCTCTACTATCGGGTTCATCATTTTGTCAAACACATCATCCTACAAAACATCCGAGTATAAAACCTCACAAATTACTCAAAAACAAAACATTAGACATTATTCCACAACTAAAATTTACGAAAATTAAAACCCTGGAACTTCAATTTTACATTACAAGCTCATCGAAAACATATAACAGGAAATAAACCTTAACAAACAATTTAATAATTAAAACCCTAGAATCTCAATTCGATCAAATTAAGCAACAACCTGAGACGAATGAGCAAAAAACACATACGAAAACCCTTTAATGAAGGGGGGTACCTGAAGAGTGGATGAATGAGAAGAGGAAGCACCGTCACAAACAAGAGCAGAAAGAAGGCGGCGGTTGTGTTTGGGCATTATTGGTGTCCGATGATGGCGTGAACCCAAGCGGCTACTACTCGAACCCATATTTCACTTCTCAATTTAATCCTATACCCACAACATCATATATATTTTTATGTGTATGGGAGAGTGAGAGAGAGAGCGAGAGAGAGAGAAAGGATTGAAAAATGAAGAAGAAGACATACACGGGAATAACTGATTCTCACCCCGATTCAATCGAGTCCTAATTAGAAATATAAATTGAAAGGGTTGGCCAGAGAGAGTGATGGAAAAGAAAGAGGGGTTAGGCGGAGAGAAGGTACTGAGAAAGAAAGATGAAGTGAGTGAAATGGGTGGTTGGGTATATTCTGAAAATCTAAAAAATTCAAACAAGTTCTGAAAATTTGGCCGGCGATTTTACCCGCTTAGCCCAAATATGGGCCGATATGAGTCCAGTTAGATACACAGATAAGTTTATGCTTTACATTTTAATAATAAAATTCAAATAATCATTTAATAAAAGAATTAATTATTTATGTGTATTTTATCACTTCTATAATTCGTATATTTATTTTTTTTATATATTTTTTTTAAAATGCATATATTAATGCACGTATTAAAATGAGGGGAATATATAATATTTTAACTTTATTACTTTTGAAATTTATGTACTAATTTCTTAAAATTTTAAGACCCTAGAAAATTTGTATTTGAAACTTTTTAAAGTTTACTATGTATAATTTCATAAATCATCAAGTATGTTATTTATTCAATTCGTAAATCAAATTAAATTATTATAATTTTAATTTAAATTAATATTTAATCTTAAAAACATATTTCATTAATATTTTGATACTCTAAGCTAACACTTTTACAAATATGTTATAAGCTGCAACACTTTAAAACTAATGTAACACCATATTTTAGGATATTGTAACACAAAAACCACCATGTTAAATTAGGCCACAAGTATCGTACCTAAGGTAACATATGAGGTAACTTTCATTCGGAGAGGGGTTGCGATAGGCCACATATGGTGTAGTGTCACGGCGCGCACTAGCTATTCTCGCAAGATGCCTACGTATCTATGTGTTGTAGAGAATTAACCCAAAAATGTAGTTCTAGGTTGAGGGGTAGAGCCCTTAATATAGAGGTGAGTCTAGGGTTAGACTCGTGTCGGGAGACTTGGTAGAAAAACTCTAGAACTTATATGGTAATTAGGACTCCTATAAGGAATGGAAATCTAGATCCTTCCTTGTAGGAGCTATTATTCATGTCTGACATCATGTCTCTGTTCTTTCAGCCGTATTCGGCCTAGTCCATGAAAATCTCATATACGTAGATCTAGACGAACTCTACGTGTGGGCCTTGACGACTTCTGACAATGGGCCTTGACGGCTTTGGTCATTTTTTCTGTAACAAGCCTTTGGCATACTTGGTTTATACTGGGCTTTGGACAATAATTCCAAGCATAATTACTATGACATTGAATGTGTCTTTAGGATTTATTCTCTATGTATACTGCTGTCTAACAAGATATTGTTCTTGTTCAAATTAGAGTTTAATCATATATAGATTGATCTAGCAAGGTTGCAGAAGCTCAGGTTAAGCCAGCGTCCAGAAATGATATACCAACTACATTTAACTTTAAGGTACCAGATCCAATTAAAATGAATCCTTTTGGTAGTGCGGTAAGTTTTAATTAACAATCGGTGCAAGTATTATTATTTTCTTCCAGAGTTTGATTAATATACCACACAAAAGGTGTTGATCAGGTTATATACCAGGGTTTCCAGGAGCAGGTATGATTTAAAGCCAACTAATCCTGGATTAACAAACTGCATAATTAGAGTGGGATCATATGTCCATGAAATGGGATCTTAAAGAGTTTCTTAACATACCCAAATTAGCTAGGCTTGACTATTAGATTATATATTGTCACTCTAATGTACTAGTATATATATTGACATTGGTTGTAGTAATCATCTCAATTCCTTTCCCGGTAAAGAGAATGGGAGCCCAATCACGGCAAAAGTTTTTTTTGAGGATTTTTGGCATCATAAATTTTAAATGAACTGAGATTTTGTGTTTTATTATATGTTAACATTTCTCAATTCCAAATATATATCATATGTCTATATATACCTACTCAGTTTATATATGATGTTTGAACGCAGCGTCCTATATATAATCATTTTACCCAAATTTAATTATTAGAGATATCAAAAATATAATTTCATGTAACATTGAACAAAAAAATTATAATTATCATAATTTAAATTTCATTAAAAACGAATTAAATATATGTACTGTGCATGATAAATTACAACATTTGTACAAACTGGAAATGAATTTTACTGAGGGACAAGACAAGATGGTTCGTATTCTAAAACTTCTCATTTTTATTTGATCCAGATTTATGAGATTTGTCGAAGAGTATGCTAAAAAGGCTCAAACCTCTTCTTCTTTTTCGGTTATTTTCCGTCTGAACATTGTTGGCCTTCTTGAAGTTATTCTTTTTCCATTTTTGACAAAGGGAAAGATGAGTTCAAAATTAAAGTTATACATATAGTGATTTTTAATTGTGCTCGTTTGACTTATTTAGTTAAATGAGTCGAAATTGGAAAAAGTTTCGGCTCGTTAATTCAATAAGTCTATCTACTCTAGTTATAGAATTAAATAAGCCAAGTTCAGGAAGGTTTAGTTAGGTTTAGTTAGGTAAAAAATTAAAAATTAACAGCTTCCCCTGACTCGTTAAAAAAGACTCATTTAGCTAAACGTCCCAACTCGACACGACTCATAAACTTATACGAGTCGAGTTCCGGTAGAGTTTTAGGCTTGATCAGTTAAACAAGTCGGGTAAGCTCGATTCGATTAAAAGCAGCTAGAAACTTGGCTCCATCACCCGAATTACAGCCCTACATATTAGTGAATCTTTGTATCATATTTTTTTATGTGAAACACATTAATCGTTGAAGTTTTGTTACTTGAAAATAAGTTTTTAATGAATTTTACATAGGAGATAACTTATTAGAACCTACAATGATTTTCTATTGATTTTTAAAAATCTAAGGTTTCAAAAAACTACTAATGAGTACCTGTAGTAAACCAGCACGTGTTTATGTGTCTATATATAAGTATATATAGTTTCTTGTGACAAAAACTCGTGGTGTATATATTAAATAATGTATTCCACTAATGATAAAATGAATGATTACAAGTAAATATAAAGCAGCTAGTGTGCAAAACTTGCATAAACAACTAGACCTATAAAATAGAACTACTCCTGATTTTTTGTTTATTAATGATGGATGACCTAGTCATACACGTACAAGCTCATCTTAAAACAAATAAAATAAAACTTTAACACAATAAAATAAGTTTAGATTAATTTTCCAACAGTACCTTCATGATCCAATGGTACCAAATTAATGACCTTAATTAAATTCATATTAACATAAATTCATTAATTATGTGTTAAATTTCAACTTTTTAAGCCGCACTAAAATGCAAAACTTTGTAAGCTATTTAACTTATTGCAATAGGAGTGGGCCTATAAATGTACTCTCTCATGATCATATTTATGCTAAAATAGCTTAATCTTTTCTCATTATAAATTAATCAAACCAACCCACTACAAATATTTCTTTGGCTAAAAAATATTATAAACCAATATATTATTCTTCTCGAAACAATTCAATATTTAACTTAGTATTTTAAAATCATATAGTGCAAGACTTAACTCCAATGTTAACCGTGAGAATAGTAAAATAAATAACAACTAACTATGACATTCTAAGTACCATACCACAACACCACAACAGCTTGAATTCAACTATTTGATGTCCTTTTGGTGTTTGTCTGCTACACTTTAAAAGAAAAATAATAATGTTAAATTATCTAAATGAAAGAAAACATATCTAGGGGAGTGGTTATATTAATAACCTTTAACAAAACATGCATAATCACCAAAGTTGAGTATAAAATAATGAATATAGTTATGAAGGAGATAAGTTAATAGGAGAAAAACGTGCTTGATGTGCATGACACGGTTTGAGAATCAAGATCCCAAATATATTATGACCTCTGGTCTCTTTTTATCGTGCAAACTAATATTTTCTATATTAAAAAGTGAGAATTATATAATAAGAAGTGAAAATTAAGTGAGTTAAAGATATAAGGAAACATAAAATAAGAAGAAACCAATATCATAACATCAAAACCACACAAAAAATCAAGGGAGAAAGGGATACATAAGATATCACCAAAATAATTTTGGAATCGATAAATAACAAGATACCAAAATCATATGATTATAACAAAACATAATACATAAGTGATTCAAATCTATTCTCATTTCAGTTTTTGCATGTAAAAAATATTAATTACACCTATAATAAAAATAAAGTATTTTATGTGAAATTATTTAGTGGCTTTTAATAGATGCACGCATTATTCCTTATTGGTCATTCTTTTTATGAAGGGGAAAATAATTTAAAATTGATGGATTAGTTAAAATTTGTTTCCTAGGGAAAAAGAAAAAAAGAAGTCAAATTATATTTGTATGTCACTATTATGCAGTATCATTTGAAGATGATATATTATTAAAAATTTATTTCCTAGAAAAAAATAAAAAAAGGAAATCAAATTATATTTGTAGTCCATAATTATTGAGTATCAAAATCACGAGAATAATACATAAAAGATTTTTTATAATCTCACAATAGCTAGGTTTATTAAAAAAGAATATGCAAAATCTACTATATAATAGCTACAGTATTTAAAAAAAATATATGCATTATCTATTATATATGGATATTATTTTATGGTGATTTATTTTATACCCTGCATAGTATATGGATACATGAGCATCATGTAATGACAAAGGAAATAACTAAACAGGAAAACTAATAAATACTTGAAAAGCAATTTTGAAATGTCAAGAACTCCTAAATAGGCCTCAAACATATTCCATTATATCCATATGATATGCATGGCATATATTATTAGATTGTCATGAGGTTAAAAGAGCTTATAAATCAAAGTAAAGTTTCATCTTTGGTCCAAGAGATAATCCAAAAACAAGTCCTCTTCTTCTCACTGACCATATCCAAGAAGTTTTAGTAACAATGGTCCGTGTAAGCGCTTTTAATCCCTCAGTCCCCAACAATTTTGAAAGGTATATATAAACATTATCAATAAATTATCATAGTTATCATAATATACACCTTATGTTTATACCAATTTCTTGCATATGTAGCTCAATTGGCAATGGTACAAGGATGATCGCCGTTGCAAGCCATAACAGTGAGAAGACATTTAGGGAGGTCTGTCTATCTCCAAAATTTGTGTTGAGATATTGCAGTTCTCTCTTTGTCTTTAAATTTTCTGTTGTTGATTAATTTTTTAATGGAATTATTGGGGGCCTTGCAGGAGATAGTTCTTAAGATGTCTCTCAACCTTATAAGACCCCGAGATGGAAGATTTGCATGGTCTTCTTGTCTTTTCTCTCTACTCTAAACTTCAATTAATATATCTATATATTTACATTTTCTTGTTCACACAAATTAACTGACACATTCTAGTTTATTGTCCTCTTCTAATCTTGCAAATATTTCTACATCAACTTACACGAAACTCAAATTCAGGCAACAGGTATCAAATCTCTTGGACTTGTTTTGGTAAATAGTTTTTTTAGTGGCTGAATCTCTCGTTTTGTTTTGCAGTCTTACAATAGAGACGTAGAGAAAAGGAGAAAAATTATGGAAAGTGAAGAACAAATGACATGGGATTTAATTAGAAAAGGTCCCAGGAGCTCCAGGTTGATGTTAATTACTTTTTCTAATATTTAAGAAAAGGGATATTTGGATTAGTAGTTTTAGCCATGAATATTTAATTAGTATAATTTTCTAAAATATTTCCCCTTTTATATGTTGTTAATTTGTTAATTTGTGCTAATTATACAAATGATTTATTTGCATAGAGTAAGGAGAGCAAGCATGAGTGGATAGGAAGTTGGATTCTACAATTACTTGGACTCCACAAATAATATAATGGAGAACAAGTTGGTTAATAATTGTACCTATATGTTGAATTTTATGTACTTTATTTTTACATCATAGTATTTTTAATTGAGTTGAATTTGGGAACAATATTTATGTCAAGTTATTGAATAATGATAATTTGTTAGTGAATAATCAAAACATTCTTTATTTTCTTTTCTCTTTTTCAAAATTTATGGATAGATGTTGGTTTAAATATTATAAATATTAAATTCTAATATAAAATTGATTGTATTTAAATTTCAATTTTTTTTTTCATTTTGGCCAATAATACTTAACTAGATTAAATATAAATGTAATAATGAAATGAAATCATGAATATATACACCTCTTGTGTATTTTTTTCACAAGTATAATTCAAAAATTAACAATATATAACTTTTTAAAAGTTTTACATATAAAAGGTTTTAATAAATTACTTGAATATTATATAATAAGTGTGGGAATAAAACCTCCAACTAGGCTGCAATGCAAGGGAAACAACCTTTGATAAGTATATCAAGTTGTATGGGTTAGTTACTAACATGTATCATAGGAGAAGTGATGCAAGAAGAAAAAATACATGCAAATTGCTTCAACAATAGAAAAATATGGCAAAATGGAAGAAATGACAGTCATACATAGTGTGGCAAGTTTAAAAGATCACAAAGATTTAATAGGTGGTAAAACTAATACATACTTAGAAAGCAATATTGAGATTTCATTGTATAGACATGTGGTATTTTATTATTATGTTGATTTATTGCATGAGGTTAAAAGAGCTTATAAATTATGTTAAAGTTTCATCTTTAGTCCAACATACAATCTAAAAGGAATCCATCTTCTAATTGTTACTCACCATATCAAAGAACTTTTACTCCCTCCGTCTCCAAAAATTTTGGAAGACATGTATACTTAATTAGTATAATTTTCTATTATATTTTTCCTTTATGTTGTTGATCTCTACTAATTGTGCAAATGGTTTATTTCCGTAGAGTAAGGAGGGTGTAGAAAATGTGGACTCCACCAAAACTTGAACACCCCTTATTAGAGAAGAAGATGTTGGTAATAATAGTACTTGTACAATTGAAGTTATCCTATTGTAAATCTATGAATCTTATCTACCTTTTTTTATAGAAATTTTTTGGTAATGAAAATTTCAAGTTATCGAATGATCATAATTGGGAAAATAAATTTTTTGTCACTTAATTTTTTTTCTCTCAGGTACTGAACTCTCCATTGACTTTGACTTGAGCAATCACAAGTCTTGAATCTTCACAAATTTTAAGGTTTTTGGCCTCACGGCTCCAGCCAAGCCTAAGCCGGCTATCATAACTTCATATTCTCCTTTATTTTTCGTAGTTGGGAAGTCCAACTTCAGTGCATACTCAATCATGAATCCTTCGGGGCTTTGCAAGACTAGGCCTTCACCACTTTATTTTATTTTGGACGCTCCGTCAAAATGGAGAATCCAATATTCTTTTAGAGTTACATCTTCATCCTTTTCTTTCTTTTTCTACTTCCGGAATTACTATCTCTTACCCCCCAGATTCTTGATCGTTAATGGTGCATTCAACCATAAAGTCTATTAAGGTCTCAGCCTTGATGGCTGTTTGAGACTTGTATTTGATATCAAATTTAACCACCTCAATTGCCCATTTAATGAGCCTTTCACTTTCTTTCGGGCTATCAAAATGTTGCTTCAAGGTTGGTCTGTCAGGACTTCGATTTTGTGGGCCTGAAAGTAAGGTCTCAACTTCATCTCGAGGCTGTGACTAGGATAAGCACAAACTTCTGAGTTATAGAATAGTTCAACATCACTCCGTAGAGCACCTTGATCACATAGTAGACAACCTCTATATTGTATGTTCTTCCTTTATAAGGGCTGCACTTACAGCTTGATCAGAGGCCGCGAGGTATAAGTAAAAAATGTTCTTTGGACTAGGTTTGGTCAACAACAGGGCCTGAGTAATGTACTTCTTTAGTTGCTCAATGGCCTCGTAGCTCTCAGCCATTCAAAATTCTTCACATTCTTAAGTGTTTTGAATATGGGCAACCATTTCTCATCAAAGTTAGAGTAAACCTCCCAGATCTACATTTCTTCTGGTTAACTTCTCAACATCCTTGATGGAGTGTGGTGGCTCCATATCTAGGATGGGCTTGATGTTATTAGGATTGGCCTTGATTCATCTTTTTGAAATCATGTGCCCCAAATATATCCAGACCCAACAACGGTGACTTGGCAGGGTTTAACATCATCTTGTGGTACCTTAGTACTTTTAATATCTCCCTGAGGTGATTATTATGATCGGCCTTGGCTAGTCTTTTGACTAACATGTCATCAAACATAGACCTCAATCCTCTTTCCAATTAGATAGGAAAATATCTTTTTCACCAATCTCTTGTAAACAAATCCTGCATTATTATGTCCAAAAGTCATAACATGATGGCCAAGACACCAAAGTCGATTATGACAGAACTATTTAGGTGCCATATTTGTGAATTTTGATTTTATTGTTACCGCTGTAACCCTCCACGAAGCTCAGCATCTCGTGCATGATTGTGGCATTGATCAGGATATCAATCCTTGATAGGGGGTATCTCCACTGTTGATGAGATTATTTGTGATGATACGGGATCATTATTTTCCACTATTGTTTCTGCTTCATGTAAGTATCTTGGTTTTTATTTTCCCACAGACGGTGCCAAATTTTAGGGAATAAAAAACTAGGATATTCTAATATTTAATTCTAGGGTTTGTGATCTTGGAGCTTTAATAGTTGTTCCACTGTGGGAACTAACTATTCTTGAAAGATTCCTACGTATCTCTTTGTTGTAGAGAATCAACCCCAAAATATAGTTTTAGGTTGAGGGGTAGAGCCCTTAATATAGAGGTGAGTCCAGGGTTAGACTCATGTTGGGAGACTTGGTGGAAAACTCTTCAACTTAGGACTCCTACAAGGAAAGGGATTCTAGATCCTTCTTTGTAGGAGCTAGTATCCATGTTTGACGTCATGTATCTGTTCTTTCATCCGTATTATTCCTAATCCATGAAAATCCTCATATTCATGGATCTAGACGACATCTACGCATGGGCTTTGATGACTTCTGCCCATCGGCCTTGACGACTTGGGTCGTCTTTTCCTGTAACAAGCCTTTGACCAACCTGGTTTGTACTGGCTTTGGACAAGAATTCCAAGCATATTTAATATAATTTTTAATGTGTCTTTAGAATATATTTTCTATCAATACCGCTGTCTAACAATATATTTTTCTTATTCACATTAGAGTTTAATCATATATAGATTGCTCTTGCAAGGTTGCAGAAGCTCAGGTTAAGCTAGTGTCCAAAAATGATACACCAACTACATTTAAATTTAAGGTACCATATCCGATTCAAATGAATCCTATTAGTAGTGTGGTGAGTTTTAATTAAAAATTGGTACATACATTATTGTTTTCTTCTAGAGTTTGATTAATATACTACACAAAAGGTGTTGATCAGGTTATATACCAGGGTTTCGAGTAGCTGGTATGACTTAAAGCCAACTAATCCTCGATTAAGAAACTGCATGATGGGAGTGGGATCATCTGTACATGGTGGGAGTGGGATCATCTGTACATGTCACAGCCTTCCACTTGCTTTCGGGTTATGAAAATATTCATTTAAGGTTGGTCCGTCAGGACTTCGATTTTGTGGGCCTGAAAGTATGGTCTCAACTTAGTCGAGGTTGTGACTAGGGCAAGCGGAAACTATTCATTGGTAGAATAGTTTAACATCACTCTGTAGAGCACCTTGATCATATAGTCGACAACCTCTAAATTGTATGTTCTTCCTTTATCAAGGCTGCATTCACGGCTTGTTAAGAGACATCGAGGTATAAATAAAAAATATCCTCTGAACTAGGTTTGGACAACAATGGGGCCTCAGTCATGTACTTTTTTAGCTGCTCAAGGGCCTCGTGGCTCTCAGCTATCCATTCAAAATTCTTTACCTTCTTAAGGATTTTGAAGAAGGGCAGCCATTTCTCATCAAACTTGGAAATAGACCTCCCAGAGCTACAATTCTTCTGGTCAATTTCTGAACATCCTTGATGGAGTGTGGTGGCTCCATATCTAGGATGGGCTTGATCTTATCGGGATTGGCCTTGATTTCTCTTTTTGAGATTGTGTGCTCCGAATATTTCCAGACCCAACACCAAAGGCGTACTTGGCAGGTTTTAACATCATCTTGTGGTACCTTAACACTTTGAATGTCTCCCTGAAGTGATTATTATGATCGGCCTTGGCTACGATTTTGACTAAAATGTCATCAAACATATACCTCAATCCTCATTCTAATTAGATGGGAAAATATCTTATTCACTAGTCTCTAATAAATAGATCATGCATTCTTATATCCAAAAGCCATAACATGATGGCCAAAGACACCAAAGTCGATTATCAAATATTTCTTTCAAGTGTCATCTTTGTGAATTTTGATCTGACCGTAACCGCTGAAACCATCCATGAAGCTCAGCATCTCGTGCATGATTGTGGCATTGATCAGGATATCAATCCTTGATAGAGATATCTCCACTGTTGATGAGATTGTTTGTGATGAGGCGGGATGATTATTTCCACTCTTGTTTCTGCTTCGTGTAAGTATCATATGCTTGTTGTTTTCTCATAGACGGCGTCAAATATTACGGAATAAAAACTAGGATTGTTAATATTTAATTCTAGGGTTTCTGATCTTGGAGCTTTAATGGTTGTTTTCACGATGGCACTAGCTATCCTCACTAGATGCCTATGTGTCTCTGTGTTGTAGAGAATTAACCCAAAAATGTAATTCTAGGTTGAGGGGTAGAGCCCCTAAATATAGAGGTGAGTCTAGGATTAGACTCGTGTTGGGAGACTTGGTGGAACACTCTCGAATATAGATGGTAATTAGGACTCCTATAAGGAAAGGAATTCTAGATCCTTCATTGTAGGAGCTAGTATTCATGTCTAACGTCATGTCTCTATTCTTTCAGCCATATTCGGCCTAGTCCATGAAAATCTCATATACGTAGATCTAGACGAACTCTACGTGTTGGCTTGACGACTTCTGACAATAGGGCTTGACGACTTGGGTCATCTTTTTTCTGTAACAAGCCTTTGGCATACTTGGTTTATTACTGGGCTTTGCAGCATAATTCAAGCATAATTACTATGACATTGATGTGTCTTTAGGATTTATCTCTATGTATACTGCTGGCTAACAGATATTGTTCTTGTTCAAATTAGAGTTTAATCAGTATATCGATTGATCTTGCAAGGTTGCAGAAGCTCAGGTTAAGCCAGCGTCCAGAAATGATATACCAACTACATTTAACTTTAAGGTACCAGATCCAATTAAAATGAATCCTTTTAGTAGTGCGGTAAGTTTTAATTAACAATCGGTGCAAGTATTATTATTTTCTTCCAGTTTGATTAATATACTACACAAAAGGTGTTGATCAGGTTATATACCAGGGTTTCCAGGAGCAGGTATGATTTAAAGCCAACTAATCCTGGATTAACAAACTGCATAATTAGAGTGGGATCATATGTACATGAAATGGGATCTTAAAGAGTTTCTTAACATACCCAAATTAGCTAGGCTTGACTATTAGATTATATATTGTCACTCTAATGTACTAGTATATATATTGACATTGGTTGTAGTAATCATCTCAATTTCCTTTCCCGGTAAAGAGAATGGGAGCCCAATCACGGCAAAAGTTTTTTTCGAGGATTTTTGGCATCATAAATTTTAAATGAACTGAGATTTTGTGTTTTATTATATGTTAACATTTCTCAATTCCAAATATATATCATATGTCTATATACATACTCAGTTTATATATGATGTTTGAATGCAGCGTCCTATATATAATCATTTTACCCAAATTTAATTATTAGAGATATCAAAAATATAATTTCATGTAACATTGAACAAAAAAATTATAATTATGATAATTTAAATTTTATAAAAAATGAATTAAATATATGTACCATGCATGATAAATTACAACATTTGTACAAACTGGAAATGAATTTTACTGAGGGACAAGACAAGATGGTTCGTATTCTAAAACTTCTCATTTTTATTTGATCCAGATTTATGAGATTTGTCGAAGAGTATGCTAAAAAGGCTCAAACCTCTTCTTCTTTTTCGGTTATTTTTCGTCTGGACATTGTTGGCCTTCTTGAAGTTGTTCTTGTTCCATTTTTGACAAACGGAAATATGAGTTCAAAATTAAAGTTATACATATAGTGATTTTTAATTGTGCTCGTTTGACTTATTTAGTTAAATGAGTCGAAATTGGCAAAAGTTCCAGCTCGTTAATTCAATAAGTCTATCTACTCTAGTTATAGAATTAAATAAGCCAAGTTCAGGAAGGTTTAGTTAGGTATAAAATTAAAAATTAACAGCTTCCCCTGACTCGTTAAAACAGACTCATTTAGCTAAACGTCCCAACTCGACACGACTCATAAACTTATACGAGTCGAGTTCCGGTAGAGTTTTAGGCTTGATCAGTTAAACAAGTCGGGTAAGCTCGATTCGATTAAAAGCAGCTAGAAACTTGGCTCCATCACCCGAATTACAGCCCTACATATTAGTGAATCTTTGTATCATTTTTTTTATGTGAAACACATTAATCGTTGAAGTTTTGTTACTTGAAAATAAGTTTTTAATGAATTTTACATAGGAGATAACTTATTAGAACCTACAATGATTTTCTATTGATTTTTAAAAATCTAAGGTTTCAAAAAACTACTAATGAGTACCTGTAGTAAACCAGCACGTGTTTATGTGTCTATATATAAGTATATACAGTTTCTTGTGATAAAAACTCATGGTGTATATATTAAATAATGTATTCCACTAATGATAAAATGAATGATTACAAGTAAATATAAAGCAGCTAGTGTGCAACTTGCATAAACAACTAGACCTATAAAATAGAACTACTCCTGATTTTTTGTTTATTAATGATGGATGACCTAGTCATACACGTACAAGCTGATCTTAAAACAAATAAAATAAAACTTTAACACAATAAAATAAGTTTAGATTAATTTTCCAACAGTACCTTCATGATCCAATGGTACCAAATTAATGACCTTAATTAAATTCATATTAACATAAATTCATTAATTATGTGTTAAATTTCAACTTTTTAAGCCGCACTAAAATGCAAAACTTTGTAAGCTATTTAACTTATTGCAATACGAGTGGACCTATAAATGTACTCTCTCATGATCATATTTATGCTAAAATAGCTTAATCTTTTCTCATTATAAATTAATCAAACCAACCCACTACAAATATTTCTTTGGCTAAAAAATATTATAAACCAATAAATTATTCTTCTCGAAACAATTCAATATTTAACTTAGTATTTTAAAATCATATAGTGCAAGACTTAACTCCAATGTTAACCGGGAGAATAGCAAAATAAATAACAACTAACTATGACATTCTAAGTACCATACCACAACACCACAACAGCTTGAATTCAACTATTTGATGTCCTTTTGGTGTTTGTCTGCTACACTTTAAAAAAAATAATAATGTTAAATTATCTAAATAAAAGAAAACATATCTAGGGGAGTGGTTATATTAATAACCTTTAACAAAACATGCATAATCACCAAAGTTGAGTATAAAATAATGAATATAGTTATGAAGGAGATAAGTTAATAGGAGAAAAACGTGCTTGATGTGCATGACACGGTTTGAGAATCAAGATCCCAAATATATTATGACCTCTGGTCTCTTTTTATCGTGCAAACTAATATTTTCTATATATTAAAAAGTGAGAATTATATAAGAAGTGAAAATTAAGTGAGTTAAAGACATAAGGAAACATAAAATAAGAAAAACCAATATCATAACATCAAAACCACACAAAAAATCAAGGGAGAAAGGGATACATAAGATATCACCAAAATAATTTTGGAATCGATAAATAACAAGATACCAAAATCATATGATTATAACAAAACATAATACATAAGTGATTCAAATCTATTCTCATTTCAGTTTTTGCATGTAAAAAATATTAATTACACCTATAATAAAAATAAGTATTTTATGTGAAATTATTTAGTGGCTTTTAATAGATGCACGCATTATTCCTTATTGGTCATTCTTTTTATGAAGGGGAAAATAATTTAAAATTGATGGATTAGTTAAAATTTGTTTCCTAGGGAAAAAGAAAAAAAAGTCAAATTATATTTGTATGTCACTATTATGCAGTATCATTTGAAGATGATAGATTATTAAAAATTTATTTCTAGAAAAAAATAAAAAAAGGAAATCAAATTATATTTGTAGTCCATAATTATTGAGTATCAAAATCACGAGAATAATACATAAAAGATTTTTTATAATCTCACAATAGCTAGGTTTATTAAAAAAGAATATGCAAAATCTATTATATAATAGCTACAGTATTTAAAAAAAATATATGCATTATCTATTATATGGATATTATTTTATGGTGATTTATTTTATACCCTGCATAGTATATGGATACATGAGCATCATGTAATGACAAAGGAAATAACTAAACAGGAAAACTAATAAATACTTGAAAAGCAATTTTGAAATA